>NW_027643735.1:0-135000 GCF_032717465.1 Coenobita brevimanus | reverse complement strand
ATCACTTTTATATGACACATAACCAGGAAAGGAAACAGGTAATGACGTCTTAACCTCATTTAAACTAATGATGTCATAATTTTGAAGCAAGTCTTACACAGGTTTTTTCTCCAGTTTTGTTCTAACACCGTTTACATTCCATGACAGAATCTTAAACGTATTTCGATGCTGTGGTCTGCTCAAAAAGACTGTTGATTCCAGGCGTCGATCACAACTCCGTCCCTGTATAGCTTCCTCTCCCTCGTGTCCAGGCGTATCACACAGCCAGCGTTCTCGGGTCGCTCCCTCTCAGCTTTCTCCGCGTCGTGCAGCCTCTTCCACTCTTTCCGGATGCTGGGATGGACGTCCTTCTTTATGAAGATCTTTTCATACTCCTTACCAGCCTGCTTAAGCTGTCTAGCATTCTCTAAAATCCTGTCCCTTGTTTCCTTACTGTCAACTGTTAGCAGGATGGCCCGCCGCCTGTTGTCTGCCCCTGTGGTTCCCAACCTTCGATGTGACTGAACATCTTCACTGATTCCTACCTTAGACCAGATCTTGTTTAGTTTGTTTACATCTGTTGTTGCTCCATCCAACGCCTCGTTCTCATCCGGAACTCCTGTTATTACCAAATTCTTCTCCCTTTCTTTTCGGTCTATGACTTCTAGGTAACGTTGTTGTTTTGAAATAACCTCAGCTTGTTTATTTACCTGGGTTTGTAGTTCGTCCAGTCTCTTGTTTATGTTACTATCCGGTGCGGTAACAGCTCTCCTTAACTCTGCCACATCGTTGACAAGGGCATGAAGTTTGTTGGTCAACTCCAGCAATTGTCCGTCACTTCCTTCAGGTGCTGTCAGGATACTGTCAATTAAATCTTCTTTTGTCAGCCGTGTCAGCTGGTTGCGCTGCATTTTCCTTAGGTCACTCAATGATTTGGCCATTGTGACTATGTAAATTAAGACCACTTAAAGTATCTCCGTGTATCAGCTACAAAGTTCACGGCAACACGGAGCGGGACTCTGTTGTCTGCCTCACCTACACCAGCTTTTATCACACACTCCTAGCTACACTTCACGTATTAATGTCTGTTCATATATCAAGCTAGGTGCACTGTTATCTTGCATGTGTTCTAGTATAAGTAACTATCCTCCAGTTTGTATATATACCCAATAATTTAGTGTTAAATGAGGAGCTCGGGATTGCCAGTGTTTACGCTAGGCAGCGCCATCTACACACAGGTGTGGATATGTGGAAGTGCAGCTATGTGCAGGTGTGTGTGTGTGTGTGTGTGTGTGTGTGTGTGTGTGTGTGTGTTCAAAGGGATATTAACCAGCCTTATCCAAAATATATCGATAAGAAGATCCTTACTTGACTGGTGGTAGGTGACTGTGTTACCATGGCAACCTCCCACACCACCACATTTACATAAAGACATTTCCTCACCAGCATGATCCGTTAGAGAGTATTGTGTGTGTGTGTGTGTGTGTGTGTGTGTGTGTGTGTGTGTGTATGGAGATATGGTTATATCTAAGGTGGATCTTTTTTTTTTTTTGTGATATTTGCCTCACAATAAGGTGAGGACACGGGCAAACAGAGAGCCCGTCAGAGGAATGGCAAAAAAAAGCTCTCAAACGAGAGCATAGCGGTGACAAAAAACTGCAAGACGAAGCAGCAAGGCAGGACAGGATCAGGCGTGGCTCAGCAGTTAAGAGAGCAGTCTGGTGGCGATGTAGTTGACGAGGGCAGCACGTGGTGGATCTAACTCGATGCCCTCACGGATGGCGGCTTCCTCAGATGGAGAGAGGGAGTTGGAAATGTATGCCTCACGGATCTTCTGATACAAAGTCTGATAGACGAGAGGCAGTGTATCAGCGTCGTTGATCGGATCCGTGAGGCAGCAGAGTAGCTCTTCTAGGTCCGCATCCGTGCGGGCATCGAGATCACGAGTCCCTGAGAGTGGTGGAAGGAGGGCCTCGATCCGGCGAGCAAAGGAGGAGGGGTCGCTCTTGGTCTTTCCCCCTTTCTTCTTTTGTTTCTTCCTCTTCTCCTTAGGTGGAGGGGGAGAAGAAGAGAGAGCGATGGCGGCACGCGGTGGTGAAGGTGGAAGAGGCTCCTCCACTTGGTCAGGAGCAGATGGAGAGGGCAAGGAGGAGGGATCCGCGCGTCCAGGTGTACTAGAGGGACGGGGGGCGAGACACGCTCCTCCTCAGCTCCTGATGGATTACAGGCTTACGTAGCGCTTCTCCAGCAGTCCACCATTCTCCTCTCGGGGAAGAGGGAAGAAAGTCAGGAACGTTTGTATAACTGTGAGTATAAAAACAGAGGGATGACAAGGCTGGCTGGACGAGAAAGAGAAAGAAATTACCGTAAGGAACTGAAGTTTAATATAAATAATCCGTAGACGAGTAAAAAAAAAAAAAAAGATGAAAATATGAAAATACGTAAAGGGAAAAGGAAAAGGATATGAAACTTGACTGGAATATGGGAATCGGAAACGAGACGATGAAGTGAGGCTACAAGGAAAGATGAGTCGAACAAAGAAATTGAGATATGTATAGAAAAGTGAAAGGAAAATGTAGGTTGATCAGAGGAGGACAATGCTATGGTGCACGGATCCCTCTTAACCATATCTAATCTGTATTAATCTCACTAATCCGACCCATATCTAACCTATTTCACCTTCACCTTACCCAAACCAACCTAATCACATCTAAACCAATTTATTTTAGCCCAGTCTCAACTAACCTATCCATATTTGCTCGACCTGAACCCTGCCAAACCTCGAATGACCTAATCCAACCTAAATTAACTCAACCTAATCTAAATTAACCTCACCTAACCCAGTCTAATTGTATTTAACCTCACAATCTCCCCTAACCTCCTCATACCTAACCTAACCAATTTTGAAGCAGCCTAACCGCATCTAACCCTACCTAATCCTACCCAGTCTCACTTAACCATACCATACCCGACCTAATCCAACCCAGTCAAGCCTAAAATGACCTAATCCAACCGAACCTAACCCAGCCTAACCCAACCAAATAAAACCCAACCCAAAATCTATCAAAACCGACGTATTCTAAAGCAATCTAACCTAATCCGTCTATATCTAGTCGAACTGAAGCCAACCCAACCAAAAATTACCTAATCAGACCAAACCCTGCCCAAAGTGACCTAACCTAACTTTCGATCGGCCATAAATTCGCTATTTTTTTTTTATAAGAAATTCTGCTGTCTGACAGTCTACGGATGTCACATGCCAAGTTTCGCCTGTTCTGTGTACACGTATTGTCGCCGCACAGCAAGCTGCGGCAACAACTACAGTAATACAGAGGGCAACGACGATGCTGACGACGCTGATGATGGTGATGACGACTTACACCAGGCATTCGGTGGGAACACAACACAGGCGGCTACGGCTGACTCACCCACCATCCGACCACAACCACCCATACCACAACCACGTCATCCACAACAGCCAACCCACGAAGATTATCATGGTGTTCCGACTTCAGTAAGGGATAAAGGGTATCGAAAAACGTTACGCGACAAATATCGTTCATCTGCGGCACCTTGAAAAGCTGGAAGAAGCCGAGGATCAGTGAATAATGAAGAATGAAAAATGAAAAGTGAATGATAATAGGAGGGAGTGTCGAGACCCACAGTTACTCTCCCAGCCCTGTACTGTCTAAACTTAATTGAATTTATGTGCCCCAAATGGAAGAGCTAGATACGGCCTAATAGAGTAGTATCCTACATATACGGGACAGAGATAAGAGAAAAGTGATTCAAAACTAAAAGGTAACCATGTCTAGTGTGAATTAACGTTATACAATGGACATTATTTCAAAATGTTGTGGACCAGACCCGACTAAGAACACTGAGAGAAGTGAACGAAGGATATGAAGAGTACACGCCTACTTCCGGCCCCTGTACTTTTCCTGAGGGAGAAGCAGAAGGTTGGAAGTCAGTAGAAGCAGAGAGGGCAAAGAGTCGAGAAGAACCTGGGGAAGATCTTAGCTAGAAGGCCCGCCTGAGCACCCTACCACGACGATGAGACTGGTGATGTCTTGGTACTCTACGGTATCAGTGAGTAGATATTCTTGTTGGAGAACACAGAGGGAAGTGGAACTGAAGGTAGGAAAGAGAGAAAGACGAAGAAAGTGAAATACACTGTGAAATATATTGAGAATATACTGTAGATTCGTGGTAGGGTATAACAGGACGGGCCAGATAGTTTGTATGATTGTTAAATTAACTTATTTGCTCAATGGTGAAAGGAACAACGATTATATAAAAGTTAAGTGTCTTTATGGAGAAGTAGCCTATTGAGTTAGGGTAGATGACTGTGTTAAAGAGTGATATTAATTTTGCAGAAATATATTGAAATAACTTGAGGTGGAGTGATACTAGAATATGTTACAGAGATTAATGTTCTAGTAGTAACAATGCTAGGGCGAGATGATGGTGTGCTAGAGTATTGTTCTTAGTATTACTCTATGTGTAAGAGAATATTACCTTTAGTATTACCTTGTATTTAGCCATAATACTCTTGGTTTTATGTTGGTAAGGGAGAGTATTATCTTCAGTGACGAGTAATAATACTCGTGAACTGTTACTTGTTTAATGGAACTTAGTTGTATTGTTGATTACCATTGTAAGGTGGCATGATTTAATAGTTTTATTGTAGAGTAAGACCATACAGTAAAGCAGTTACGTAACTTGAAGTTCATAGAGTGGACCAAAACAGTTGATTGCTTTGACTTAGTGTATAAATTGTACATAATTTGTAGATAAACGAAAAGGAGAAAATTAGTTTGAGTAACCCTAGAATCCCTTCCTCTTAATAAGGAACGAGACGCTTCCACGTAGCGCCGGCCTTAAATGGACTTGTGATTACTTGATGTGTTGTTAAGTCTGGCTCCCCACTTGTACCTATCCAGCGCTACCTAATGAAACTTAACTAAATCTAACTAACCTGATCTGGACTTAACGTAACGGAACTTAGTCTTCCATAGAAGAAGAATAGATAGAGAGTAAAGCAAGCAAGCGGGGCACGACATACTGGTGGCAGCTGTGGTGGCATTCTAAGGTGAAAAAACTTGTTATTCAGATTTGTTATGAATATTGGTCCCCTAAGCCCTCCACGTTCTCCATCCCCAGTGTCTCGTGGTATAATACAGAGTCCTGAAGCGTGGTTTAGATTACGTAGGTGCGCATCAGAGGAAGCGTTACATCAGTATCTCGCGAATCTCCGTATTCAAGCCCCACCCCGGTGTGACTCCGCGTTTTCTGACCATTTATTAGATTATTTTGGGGGAGTTAGAGGAGTTAACATGAGCAGACCACACTCTCCAGTAGAAGGTGCGGCCGCTGCCGCCCCTGCTCCTGCTCTGGACCCTTTGCAGAATCTTGCCGATAAATTGAGTCAGACTTTAACTGGCAATGCTGTAAATAATTATGCTAAGAAAACAGGTCTTCCTTATTTTTGTGGTGGAGAGGTAATATCGCCGGATTTCCCTCAGTATAGATGCATTACAAGCGCGAGGCGTTGGTTACAAACTATAGATGATATGACAGTGGGACCATTTTGGACTGATGAAGGTCGATTAGAGCTAGCTAAAACGCATAGCATAGACGCTGCCTATTCACATCTTCTCAACACGATTAAGAAAGTCGGTGCGGATTGGACAGCTGTGAAAGCTGAATTTTTAAGAATTTATCCTGCTGATGCACGAGCCAGTACACTTTTAAGACGTTTCACCAATTCTTTGTGCGTCTTGAGACTTTGAGTACTCAAGCGAACGAGGTAGAGCCAGGTCATGATGATGTTATAGATAAAGTAGCTGCAGGTGCGTTACTTAAGAGTGTACCGCCGGAGGTGCAAGACATGTTGAGCGATGTGGAGTGTGAAGACCCTTATAGGATCTTAGCAGCCATGCTAAGATATGCAGAAACACACCCCAAGTTAAAGCTGTTAGAGAGGACAGAGAGAAATAAACCAAATATAAATGTGGTGACAACAGAAAAACTGAAACCTCGCACTGACCTCAAAATTGGTGGAGCTCAAGGAGTAAGAGGGGGTGCGCCTCCACCTATTACTTGTTATTCATGCAAAAAGACAGGACACATTGCTAAGAATTGCCCCGTGGCTGAGTGCTATTACTGCCATGGTAAAGGCCATATTGCTCGAGAATGCAACTGGAGGTTTGGCCCTACTTCTAGTCAGGCAGGAGTTGCTAGTAATCAGCCAGGGAGATGCTACCACTGCAATAAACCTGGTCACCAGGCACGGCAGTGCTGGGTGGGAAGAAGGAGAGAGCAAGAGTGGGAAAGAGAAGATAATAGAGGAAGAGGGAGAATTGATCCATGGGGACAGGCGTCAGGAGAGAGACAGTCAGATAATAGAGGAAGAGGGAGAATTGATCAATGGGGACAGGCGTCAGGTGAAAGACAGTCAGGTGCTGCACCTTGGACTCAGAAAAAAAAAAACCGCCGACCCAATTCCGATAGCCTCACTCGTGGGCTACGAGATATTAGTCGCAATGATGGTGAATGTGAAATGCCTAGATGAAAGTGTCTTAGCCTTGAATGACACAGGAGCTGCTACGTCATTGATTACGAGAGAAGTATATCAACAGTTAAAAAGGAACGTTGAGCAAGATGACTGGGAATCAGAGGAAACGGTTAAATTATTTAACGTAAGTGGAGATGAGATATTGACTGATGGAGCTATAAAGGTTGAACTTCAGATTGGAAATAAGTGGTATGCTCATACTTTTATTATAGTAGGAAGCTTAGGCTTACCAGCACCCATGTTGCTTGGGATAGATTTTATGCTCAGCACTAGGATGGAGTTACTGACGAATCCTCTGACCTTGTATATAGAGGGTGAATCTGTGAACATTGTCCCTCTAGAGTATAAAGGAGCGGCACCAGTGAACAGTGGGTCAGAAGCGGACGTAGAGGTAGCAAAAGCTGTGATACCGACGAGTACGGAGCTAGGTCCTTGGACTTGCTGTACCGTCATTTTAGAAGTAAGAATGCGGTCAAGCGAAGCGGCTATCTTTGAACCTCAGGAAGGAAACATGTTGGCATCTACATTGTGTCCAGGATTAGTGTTATTACAGGAGAAAGCTGGGATCCCAGAACGAGAAGAGCCAGAGGAAGTAGAGAAGGCACGAGAGAAATCGCGATTTCATTTTAAGGTAAGGTTCGTCAATCCTAGTCCGGACAGGATCGAACTCAAGGGAGGTACATGTCTGGGTCATATAAGGCCGTGTAGTAGAGTATTGTGGGATATAAATGAAAACAAACAGAAAGGCCTAGGAGAAATTGTATCAGGAGTCATGATGAAAGAGACTAGAATGACCGAGAGAGCACGAATAAAGAAACTGTTTGCCTTAGTTGATAGTATGTTTTCCCCACATTTGATAAGTAAGGAGAATGAAGCTCTAAGAGCACTGATAATGTGACCCCTTACTACTATCATGAAATAATAACTGTGACCCCGGAAGTAGCTTATAGAAAACCTTATTCTATTCCGGTAAAGTATCATGAAGAGGTCAAGGAAAGCTTGAAAACTATGTTGGAGCAAGGAGTTATACGACCCTCCCGAAGTCCTTACAACGTACCCCTGGTGCCTTTAGCTAAGAAAGAGGGCGGATTGAGATTATGTTTGGATTTTAGAAAGCTGAATGCTAATATCAGAGAGGATCGATTCCCTCTACCTAACATTCAGAACATCTTAGCACAGCTGGGAAAGAGTCGTTATTTCAGCTGTTTGGACCTCCGTCAGGGGTACCATCAGATACCATTATCAGAGGATTGTAAGGAAAAGACAGCCTTTTCCTCTCCTGAAGGTCACTGGGAGTACAATGTGCTTCCCTTTGGACTTCAAGAAGCACCAGCTGCGTTTCAGAGAGTGATTAACCATGTGTTAATTGGGCTTACAGGCTCCATCACACATGTGTACCTGGATGACAAAATCAATCAGGGCGAGACTTGGGAGGAACATTTAAGGAATTTAGATATAGTGCTGGGAAGATTGAGTGATGCCAATCTTTCTCTAAGGTTGTCCAAGTGTCACTTTTTAAATCAGAAGTGGACTATTTGGGATAATGTTGTAGCGGATGCCTTATCTAGACATCGAGGCCAAGTGTTATCGGAGGACAGAGTTCTCGCAGTTACGGGTACAAAACCAAAGATAAGAGAGAGAACCAAGGATGATGATGATGATAGTGAGTGCGAGAAAGAGGATTATCAGATATCCAGGATCGATGAAGATAAAGAAAGAGATATAATAAGATGGAGAGAGTTGGTAGTGAGACCCAGACAGGATGCGCATCCACTGTATAAAAGAATGAAGGAACAGTATCTTCAATGTGTACGAGATGGAGAAGTAGAAGTGACTAGAGAAGAAATTAAAGATGCACATAGAGCACTAGGAGTTAGTACTAGTGAGTTCATGGTTGAGGATGGATTACTCTATCACTTCGCTACAAATGACTATGATGAGAGCCTAATGCAAGTTGTAACTCCTGATGAATGCAGACAGAATGCTTTAGAGATAGCTCATAAATTACCGACTGTAGGTCATGGGGGAATCAAAGTAACTTTAGAAAGACTAAAGCGATTTAGTTGGTGGCCTCGGATGAATAAAGATGTTGAGAATTATTGCAAGGCGTGCCTTACTTGCAACCGCTTCAAGCCGTCGGGGGACGCCCCGGCGCCGTTGCAGCGATACCCTAGAGTAGGAGTACCTTTTGAGAGAATTCATATGGACTTGATCGGCCCTATAAATTCAAGTGAAGAGGGATATAAATATATTATGGCAGTAATAGATGTGAGGACACGATATTTGATAGCCGTCCCGCTTCGCACGAAGACTGCTGATGAGGTTGCCAGAGCATATGTTAAAAATGTCGTGTGTGTTCATGGAGCACCACGCTGGATGGTCACAGACCAAGGAACAGAGTTCGTTAATGCAACTCTTAAAGGAATAGCTGAGTTGCTAAAGACGAAAAAGACAACAACAACAACAGCGTATCACCCGTCTGCCAATGGGGTGATTGAGAAAGCCAATGCCACGATAATGAAATACCTAAGGAGTTTAGTAGAGGATAATCCACAAATATGGGATTCAATGTTGTGCTTTACCACATGGGCATATAACACAGCGTATCACAGAGTGTTAAAGGAATCCCCATTCTACCTCATGTTCCTAAGGGACCCTGGTGTCCCGTATGATGTCGTAAAACAGGAACCGATCTGCTATGATCTGGATAACTATAAAAATGAGATGGCCATTAAAGCTAATCGTACCTTTAAAAGATGTTTAAGGTACATTGAGGAAAGTCAAGAGGCCATGGAGAATCAACAGACATCGAGAGCAAAAGTAAAAGAGATTCGTACAGGAGATAGGGTTTATGTACGAAAGATTCCCAAGCCAGGAGAGCCTAAGAAACTTCAACCTCTATACGATGGACCTTTTAGAGTGAAAGGGAAAATTAGTGATGTGATAGTAAAACTGGTAGACATAAACACGGGGAGAGTCATGAAAGTCCACACAGACAGAGTCAGGCTTGCCCACGAAGATAATTTAGACGAGACAATGAATGGTAATGTGCGGAGAGCATATCCCCTCCATGAGGATCCTCTCCCACCAGAGGAAGTGCAAAAATATGAACTGAGAGATATTTTAGACGTAGAAAGAGCGGACGAAGGAAACGCCTCACAATTGCAGGAAACAGAGGAAAGTACTCAGAGCGTTCAGAGCTTGCACGAAGAGCAAGAAGAAGGTGCGGTGGCTAATTCGATTGATGATGCCGAAGGAGGAAGAAAAACCTATAGTTTAAGATCTACGGGACAGGTAACAGACTTACCTAATATTATGGATAGGCCTATAGAATACCTAAAATAAAAGTTGACCCTTTTTACAGGTCCTACTGACCGTGATCATCAGTGGACTTGGAAGTCAAGCATGGGAAGACCTACCAGTGAGAGCGGGACTTTATTCGCCGCACAACGTCAGGCCCACATAATAATAATAATAATAATGACGTATAGAAAAGGGGGGGAAAGGAAGGAAGGTAAAGAATGATTGTGTATATGTGATGAGTGTTATGCAACCAGGGCGACGACACGTGGTGGCAGGAACTAGGCCTTAGTTTAATCTCCCGGCCTTACTGAGAGCTGAGGTTCCTGGTTGCATTGTGTAAAGTGCATGTGTGTGTGTGTGTGTGTGTGTGTGTGTGTGTGTGTGTGTGTTTAATAAGTTGGAAAGGAAGAATTTAGACTAAGAGAAAGAGTGTCGGGGCTTAATCCAACGTGCGTGTGTTTGGTGTTGGGAAGGGGGGGGGGTCTCGCACGTGCACTGTGTTGTTAATTAAGGACGGGAGGAGTGAATAGCTACGGCTTTCTCTGCCAAGCATTAGCTTATTGGCTGCCTCTCAGGTTCATCTGATTTTTCCGGCTCCAGAAGCCTGGGTAGGATGATAGGATACGGGTGTTAGGGTAAGGTGTTGTAGCCCTGGGGGGCTTGGGTAGGGGGATAAGGAAAGGGGAGGGGTGGAGGAAGGGGAGTATGGGGGGTGAGGCGGGGGTGCTGGATATGAGGATGGCGGGTTATTACGTGGCTACCGTAATCTTGATAATGGGTGTAGGGGTGGTTTAGAGTCTTAAGTGAATTGCAGGGTGTGAACTAAGTAGTTGATTAATAAAAGGGTCAGTAATAAATAAACTATTGGTGCTTAAGTGAACCCTCAGCGAAACACATGTTCCGCCCTTGCCATGACGCGAGACTGGTGTGCATTGGTACGCTGTGGGGTAACCAGACAGCGAGGCGCCGCGGAGCTGGGCGGCATGCGTCTACACCCAACCTGTAACATTTGGTAACTGAGGCGGTGATCGTTGATTCGTTGGTGTGGCAGCGAGATGCGGATGAAGATCTTGGTAGACGGCCTGGCGCCATGGCCTAACCGAAGCAGATGTACACCCCAACACACCAAGAGCGACACTGAGGGTCGCTGACTGGGCATGGGGGTTTTAAATGGGTAGAGGCAGACAGGTAGACGCCGCATTGGGGGCGGGGCTTGCAATAAAGAAAATTCCCACAAAATGTAGGGGACCCTTATGTAACTTTGACGAATCTTTATACCGTCCATTGTCGTTTCGTTTTTATTTTCTCTCTCTCTCTCTCTTGTTCTTACGTTGCCTCATGTTCAAAGGTACTTTTATTTCTTAATGGCGGTGGTCTAATATAAATTTCCATATGGCTCTATATGTGGACACTCAGTGGACTGTGTTTTCCATTCTTTCCAGCTAATCTACAGTTTATCACATCTTTCCTGGCTTATTTCCCAGCGATATCTATACTGCATTCGGATTCTACACTAAGTTATTGGCTACTTAATCAGTTGCTTCGTACTGTGATCGTATCGTATCTTTTATAAAAGCTCCAATAAGCTTGCATGCGTCGCCCTTAGTCACATGATGGCTCTCCACGCTGCTTGATCTCTGGCAGCCTCCCTATTCAGTCCCTTATCCCTGAGGTCACACTCTATGACCTCGTCTCAGGTCTTTTTCGGTCTGCCTCTCGCAACCCTACCCCCGACGTTCACACTTCTTACTGTACAGTAGATCCATAATATCTGAATGTTTCTTGTCTGCTTCTTCCATTTGTAGAGGTTCCCTGTACTGTGTGTGTGTGTGTGTGTGTGTGTGTGTGTGTGTGTTCTTACCTAATTGTTCTTACCTAATTGTATCTTTATAGGAATGAATAAAGCTCGTAGTCCCGTGTATTAAACCATTTTCTTCATACATATCCTTAAATTTATGAAACGTTTTGGCACACACTATTTCATTCGGTAGTGCATTCCACTGGTCAATTATTGCTCTATTTGGGAAACTAAATTTCCTTACGTCTTTATTGCCTCTCCTTTTATGCAGTTCTTTGCAGTGTCCTCTTACTGCTGCATCCCCATAGGTTATATACTCATTTATGTCTATTTTCTCCTTCCCTGATATGCATTTATATAGTATAATCATGTCTCCTCTTTTCCTTCTCTCCTGTAGTGTAGGTAGATTCAGTTTTTCTTCGTAGCTTAGATCCCTTAAGCTTGGTACCCATCTTGTAGCTCCCCTTTGAACTTTTTCAATCTTATCTATGTGTTTTTTTTAGATGAGGACTCCAGACTACTGACGCATACTCCAGGGTTGGTCTGATGACTGATGTTATTATCTCTCTTAGTATGTCTTCATTTGCGCGTGTGTGTGTGTGTGTGTGTGTGTGTGTGTGTGTTTTGTATCACCACAGCAAGTAAGGAAAATAAGAGTACTGTCGTGGAATATAGGTGGAGTGCGCACAAAGTTAGAAAAAACAAATGTGCAGCAGATGCTACATAATTATGATGTGATTAGTATTAATGAGGTTAAGACGTCTATGCCAGTGTCATTCCCCGGATATGTGACTTATAGGAGTAAGGTAGTTGGTTCAGCGGAACGGGGTGGAACGGCTGTCTGTAGTAAGAACTGGTTATCTACGTTGGTATTTGATGTCGACACAAGCATTGGAGATCAAGTCTGGATGCAGTTTCGTAACATTGAGGGTGTGTTGTTTGGTTTCTGTTATATTCCTCCATGTGACTCCCCGTATTACTCCCACGACTTATTTGCCTCAATCCAAGTAAAAGTAAATTCTAGGTACACATATAAAGGATACATCATAATTGGTGACATGAATGCTAGATTTGGGAAAAGTGTGAGGCAATTATTGTCCATAGCGGAGATACCTAATGTAAATGATGTCATACCCAGTGATTCACGATGATGTAAACAGGGCTAACGATAACGCTGAATTGTTGTGTACTATATGTATTGATAACAGATTGGTTGTCATTAATAACCTCATGTATGCTGACAAACATTTTCCTGGTGATAAAACATATCGGAGACGCGGCACCTGGGTTTCGGAGGTGGAGACATGTGTGGCGTCACCGTCTCTGATAACTATATTAGTGATTTTTCTGTGTTAAGGCGGGGTGACCTCCCTTCCGATCATGCCCCCATTACAGTAACAGTTACGTGTTCAGGCGTAGATTTGGACAGTCTCATGACGAGGGCGGGGTCGCTAGGGGATCACGCAGCCCTTCATGGAAATGCTGGCAAGACTTGTTTAATGAGAAAGTCACTCAGATTTAACAGAATCAACAAAGAAACATTTGTGAATAATATAATGCAAAGAGTACCTAATGGATCATTAAACAATGAAATTGAGGAGAGGATTAGACAGGCTTGGCGAGCTGTTGGAATGTTGAAATCTGTTTGGAATAATAATATGCTTTCGGTACATACTAAAGTGAAAATTTACAAGTCCATGGTTAGACCAATTTTAATTTACGGGCATGAGTCATGGTACAGTACAATTGCAACAGATCAGAAAGTATTAGGATTTGAGAATAAAATACTGAGAAGGATTCTTGGGGTAAAGTGACAAGACAGAGTTACAAATGAAAGAGTAAGGGATATTACGAGAGTGGAACCAGTTAATGAATATGTGAGACTGTCTCGCTGGAAGTGGCTGGGGCACATATACAGAAAAGAAGGTTGTTTAATACAGGATGTGCCAGAGTGGATTGCTAGAGGAAGAAGAGGTAGAGGTAGGCCGAGGGAAACCTGGTTGAGGACAATGAAAAAAGAAGCAGGAGAGAAGTGTTGGTGGGACCTGAAGGAGATGGCAAGAGACAAATATTGGTGGAGAGAGTTCATTGAGGCCCTATGCATCCCGTGGGGTGCCACAGGAAATGATTGATTGATTGATTGAAAGAGTACCTAATGAAGATTATGTAAATGTTGAAGCTTTTGAGAAGCGCATCACTGGCGCTTTATACTCGTGTGCGGAGGACAATGTAGGCAGGGTAGACAGAGCAGTAGAGATAGGTGGTAGCAATCTTGGTAGGTGGGAGAGGCTGCTGGATGACGCTGATGACGCAAGAGTGTGGAGAGCAATTGATTGGAAAGGATACTTTAACATGGACAGACCTGATGAAATCTTGTGCCCCAGTGATGAGGATTTTAAATTCCATTTTGAGTCTGTGCTGAACAGAGAGGATGTGAACAATGAGGTTGTAGATGAGGTGACAAATGATGTCACTATCCCCGTACTGGATGAGCCCATCTCGCCCGCACAGGTGCACCAACAAGTAAAGAAAATAAAGCCTGATAAAGCGTGTGGGCCAGACGGGCTCCCCCCGGGTGTGTTGACTCTACTCCCAGCGCAGTGGATACTTGCTATTACAACGTTATTTAACAATGTGTTTATCTCTGGTTTGTATCCTAGCTCATGGAAGAGGGCAAAAATGTTCACTATTTTTAAGAAGGGAAACAGAGGAGACCCTAATAATTATAGGGGAATCAGTGTCATAAATTGCATAGCTAAACTATATGACATGGTGTTATGTGAGCGGTTAGGAAGATGGTTTACTCCTTTCAGGGAACAGGCAGGAGCGCAAAAGAACCGCGGTTGTACGGAACATATAGTTACTTTGCGCCTCCTGATTGATACTGCAAAGAGAAAGAAACTAAAACTTTTTGTAACATTTATAGATTTTTCTAAAGCGTATGATTTAGTTCCGAGACGAAAGTTGTTTTCAGTTCTAAAGAGGTTAGGTTGTGGCGTTGTGATGCTAGCAGCAATAGCAGCGATGTACCGGGTAACGGAGAGTATTGTGGGCGCTGCCGTCATGACTGCTACAGTAGGTGTTAGGCAAGGATCTCCGACCTCATGCCTCTTATTTGTACTCTTTGTCAATGAACTGATAAAGGTAATGAAGGAGAAATGTCACCCAGAAGAATTTCTACAATGGTTACACATCCTGGTCATGATGGACGATACTGTGTTGCTTTCAACAAGCAGAGATAGCATGATACGGAAACTAGAGATAACATACCAATACTGTCAAGATTATGGGATGATGATAAACAGTAGTAAGACTAAATTTTTTGTGATAAATGGCGAGGATGGGGACGCGGAGCCGATCTACGTGGGGGACATGGTTATTGAGCAATGTTCTAGTTACGTGTACTTAGGCTCACCCTTCACGAGTGATGGCTCCGTGTCCTCAGCCGTTCAGCTGCATGCAAAAAACAAGCTATGTCATGTTTTCAAATATGTGTCTTGCAAATAAGAATAATGATGTCCCGTTTATTGTAAAAAGGAGAGTGTTTGATGCAGCCTTGATCTCATCCCTAATGTACGGTTGTGAGTCATGGGTTGGTGGTGACGTTAAACCCGTCATTAAACTTTACAACTGGGCATTGAAACAATTGTTGGGAGTGAGAAGGTCGACATCCAACCTTGTGTGCTATGCTGAGGCGGGCTATCCGACACCTCAGGACTTTATTAAGTGGTCCCAACACAAGTTTTTTCATAGAATGTGGTTAGAGAGATCTGTTATGCATGACGATCCGCTGTCACTTGCCATCAGAATTACCACTGACGCAAGGACGCACACAGGGAAAATTGTTAAGGAGTTCATTCAGAATGAAGTCTCCGGCAAATCTTCCTTAATTGTTAATGTTCGCAATATGATAACAGACTCAGTTGCATCTAGGTGTCGTGTTTATAGAGAAATTAATCCTGACTTTGTATTACATGATATATATAAAACAAAACACCTGGTCAGCGAGTCACATTGTATGTCATTCACAAGATTCTGTGTGTGTGGCCATAGCTTGGCGGTGGAGACTGGTAGGTGGAACAGGAGGGGGCGTGGTAGTCTTCCCATTGAGGAGAGATTATGTATCTGTGGTCTTATTCAAACAGAGAGACATGTGGTAGAGGTGTGCCCTTTAACAGAGGATAGCAGAGAACAATATAATTTTAGGAGAATGGCGGATCTTTTCGGAGAAGCTTTTACTCTTGAAAAAACATGTAAAGGAATTCATGATATCTTAATGGTGTATCATTAACGTTTGTCAGCTGATTCATCATTTGTTTTGTTATTGTAATTGCTTAGATACCGGTAAGTCTTTTGGCTGAATTTTGATGAATTATTTTGTGGACTATGGCTGTTTAGTATTGTGAATTTGTTATAATCTTTTGTACAAATTATATGCATATATGTTTTTGTGATTGTGTATATGAGAATATATTGTAAGCTGTGGTCAATAAACTATCTATCTATCTATCTATCTGTGTGTGTGTGTGTGTGTGTGTGTGTGTGTGTGTGTGTGTGTGTGTGTGTGTGTGTGTGTGTGTGTGTGTGTGTGTGTGTGTGTGTGTGTGTGTGTGTGTGTGTGTGTGTGTGTGTGTGTGTGTGTGTGTGTGTGTAGTAACGAAAAACGGATGTAGTTTGCAAGCTGTTGTTTGTCAGTCCTATTCTACCTATCCCACCCCCAGGTTGCACGTAGTAAATGACACCCGGACCTATTGGACGTTTCACCCTGGGGCAAATCTTAACCCTGCTGGGGTGGTGGGCTCAGGTGCCGCGTGATATCACTAGACCTTGGGGTAGGGCAGGGAGGAGTACGGTAGGGTAGTGTAGGGTTGGGCAGGGTGGAGTACTGTAGGTTAGGGTAGGGTAATGTATGGTAGGGTAGGGTAGGGTAGGGTAGGGTAGGGTAGGGTAGTGTAGGGTAGGGTAGTGTACGGCAGTGTAGGGAAGGGTAGTCAGTAAAGGTAGATTAGCTTTGGTCTGGTAGATTTAGGTAAGCTTACAGTTAGATAAATAGATAGATAGACGTGGATGATATTTTGATTATGAACTCTGATACACACAGGTCTTTTGGCGTCTCTCTCTCTCTCTCTCTCTCTCTCCCTTGCCACACGCCTTCATCCCGTAAGGGGTGGCCACAAACAAATCACCTCCATGTCGCCCTGTCCCCGGCCATTTAACTGCCTTCCCCCCAACTTACACCCCCCCTCTCTCATATGCCTTTCTACTCCACCCCTCCATCTAATCCTCGGTCTCCCCCTTCCTCTCCCCTCCTCCACCTCACCCATATGACTCTCCTTGTTAATCTCACATTCATTAGGTAAGCATTACCGGTGCGTGTGTGTGTGTGTGTGTGTGTGTGTGTGTGTGTGTGTGTGTGTGTGTGTGTGTGTGTGTGTGTGTGTGTGTGTGTGTGTGTGTGTGTGTGTGTGAAGTGTAGTATGTGTGTTAGACTGTAGTGTGGCAGTGTGAAGTTGCCTATCTATCTATCTATCCATCCATCCATCTATCTATCTATCTATCTATTTGTCCATCTATCTACCCACTCATCCCTCCATCCGTCTATCTGTCTATCTATCTATCTATTTGTCCATCTACCTATCCACTCATCCCTCCATCCGTCTATCTATTTATCCATCTACCTATCAATCTATCATCCATCCATCGATCTATCCACCCATCCCTCCATCCATCTATCTATTTATCCATCTACCTATCACTCTATTCATCCATCTATCTATCCATCTATCTATCAATCTATCTATATATCTAATCTAACAGGCGAAATATTACTTAGCTTTTAACGCAGGTAAGTGATGGCTGACTGGCTTACTGACTGGCTTACTGACTGGCTGGCTGACTGGTTTTCCTCTGGCTTTCCTCATGGCTTGCTGTGGAATTCTTTCAGAGTTCCGTACGTCTATCTGTCGACAAAAAAAAAAATCATCATCATCATCATCAGCAGCAGCAGCACCATAATCATCATCAGCAGCATTATGATGATGATGATGATGATGGTAGTGAAGCATGTGTAAGGGTAAATGGGCATCTAAGTGAATGGTTCACGATCGGTGTGGGCGTGCGACAAGGTTGTGTGATGTCCCCATGGTTGTTCAATATATATATGGATGGAGTGATGAGAGAAGTGAAAACACGAGTAATGGGGACAAGGATGGCGTTGGTAATGAATGGTGATGGATGGAATATCTCAAATTTGTTGTATGCTGATGATGCATGGTGTGGCATGAAAATGAAAAGTCAAGAGTGAGAGCAGTGGAGATGGGACTGCTGAGGAATGTATGTGGAGTACAGAGAGTGGATAGGATACGAAATAACGATTCGTGGAAGATGTGGAGTGAGGAAGTCGGTGGACACCAGAATCGAAGAGAGTGTACTGAGATGATATGGTCATGTGGAGAGAATGGATATCAATAGAGTGGTGAAAAAGGTATATCTGAGCGAATTTGAAGGAGGGAGGAGGAGAGGTAGGCCAAGGAGAAGGTGGAGAGATATGGTGGATGAGTGTGCTGGGATGAGAGGTATGGAAGTCGGTGAGCCTGGCTGGATGAATGTTGTGAGAAGTGCATAACCAGGAATTTGGCACCCCATTTTAACGTGACAGCGTTCTAATTGACTGTATCAGATAGGTATATGAGAAGCTACAGAACGTGGTGAAAGTTTTTTTGGTTTATCTGATGGAGCCAGGATTCCGGGGGCTTGACTAATGAGTGAATGGAAGCGTGGTCCATTGAACTGGGCAAACTTAGGTTGTCTGGACGTTGCTACTTCTCACCCTGCCGTAGGGTGGTAAAGGAGGTCTGGATGATGATGATGATGATGATGATAATGATGATTATGATTATTATTATCATTATTATTATGTGGAGATTGTGAGGCGTGAAAGGACTGAACTTTCTGGTAAGTCTTTTGAGTGTGTGGAAGAGTTTTGTTATCTGGGACACATGTTATGTGCTGGAGGTGGGGCTGGAGCAGCTCTGTGGCTAGAGTGAGCAGTGGTTGGAGGAAGTTCAGGAAGCTGTTGCCTCTCCTGACACTGAGAGGGCTCTCCCTACTTGCTAAGGGGTCTTTGTATGTGGCATGTGTTAGGAGTGTAATGCTGTATGGTAGTGAGACCTGGGCAGTAAAGAGAGAGGATATTCACAGACTCAAACGTACAGAAATGACAATGATTAGGTGGATGTGCAGTGCGTCCCTGAGTGTGAGGCCTGGGGGAGGAAGGAGGGCTAATTTTTTGACGTTAGAGTTGAGAGGTAGGATTGGACTGGAGTGTACTGGTGGTGTGATGAGGAGGGGTAGATTGAGATGGTTTGGTAGGAAGGATGGGAGTGGAGTGTATTGGTGTGGTGATGAGGAGGGATAGATTGAGATGGTTTGGGAGAATGGATGGGACTGGAGTGTATTGATGTGATGAAGAAGGGTAGATTGAGATGGTTTGGGCATGTGGAGAGGATGGGGGATGACAGTTGGGTGCAGAAAGTGAGAAATGTGAACATTAGAGTTAGGGATGCGAGAAGCAGACCGAAAAAAAAAAAAAAAAAACGGGGCGAAGTCATTGGGTGCGACCTCATGGATAAGGGACTGAATAGGGAGGCTGCCAGAGATCGAGCATCATGGAGAGCCGCCAGTAGGTGACTAAGGCAATGCATGCAAACAGGTTGGAGGTGTTTATAAACGAAACGAGACGAAAAACGAAGCGATGATAGTACCGTACAACTGGCCTGGACATGGCACTTGTACTGTAGATGCCACACAACAGTAAAAGTGATTGCCATGTCTGGCAATGCACACACGGGGCTGGAGGTGACTGGGTTGATCACAGAGGACTGGGGTGACGTAGAGATTCACCTACCACCACAACAGGGGGTCAGAGCTCATGGTACGACACTCCAGCCTCCAGCCATTGTGGAAGTGTTGCCATTGAGAGGATATGATAATAAACATAGTGTCAGTGAGGGGCAGCGTCTGTGGCAGCCATCCAACGCGGGTGACGCTAAGCACCCGTGCACACGTCAGTCCTGGCAACACCCTTCACTGGTGCACTTAGGGTACCAGTGCAAGGGGCCAAAAGAACACCGGGGCAAGGTCTGACTGATGATATGATGAGTGACATTATCTGGCTACCCCACACCACCAAGACATGTCACTCAGCCAAACCATACAGGTGATGGAGCACGAGGAACCTACCGCACTCAATGTAAACATGAGAAGGCCAAAGACACAACACATACGGTAATGAAGAGACCAACACAGCGGCAACTGAGCAAAATATCGGAGGTGGCCGACTACTTCAAGGATTAATAGATATGATTCCAAGGTGGCGACCATCATCCACTCACTTGATGTAGTACTGCCTACTTCTTCCTTTACCTCTATCATTCTTTTTCTGTGTCTGCTCTCCTCTCTTTCTATTTCTCACCAGCATCCACTCACTTGATGTAGTGCTCCCTATTTCTTCCTTCACCTTTATCGTTCTTTTTCTGTGTCTGTCCTCCTCTCTTCCTATTTCTCCCATCTTTCCTGTCACTTTTTGTTACTCCTCTTTCCTTTTCAGGTGGCTTTACATTGAGTGAGAAGCCTAATGGTTTCCTGTAAGCCAGGAAACCATTTACAACGCTGGGTGGTAACCATATAACCAACCCATACGTGTTCCTTAAGTGTCAACAAGTGGGTTGGCGGAGGGTTAGTGCCCCTCCCCGTAAAACAACTAACTCAAGAGACAAACGGCCACCCCTTGCCGGATTATGGCGTCTGACGATAGACAGATAGATAGGTACGAGATTATGGCGTCTGGCGATAGATAGATAGATAGATACGGAATTATGGCGTCTGGCGATATATAGATAGATAAATATATAGATAGATGAGGTATTATACCGTCTGGCGATAGATAGATATGTAGATAAATATGGGATTATGGCGTTTGGCGATAGATAGACAGATGGATAGATAGGGGATTTTGGCGTCTGGTGATAAATAGATAGATAGATAGATGGATAGATACGGGATTATGGCGTCTGGCGATAGACTGATAGGTAATGAATTATGGCGTCTGGCGATAGATAGATAGAAAGATGGATAGATATGAGATTATGGCGTCTGGAAATAGATAGATAGATGAATAGGTACGGGATTATGGCGTCTGGCGATAAATAGATAGAACGAATAACTATCTGTCTATCTCTCTATTGCCAGACTCCTCAATCCTGCAAGGAGTGGCCACAAACAAATCGCCTCCATGTCGTCCTGACCCCGCCATTTCACTGTCCTGCTCCCAGCTCACACACCCCTCTCCCATATACCTCTCCACTCCATCCCCTCATCTCATCCTTGTCCTCCCCCTCCCTCTCACCCTCTCCACCTCACTCACATACACTCTCCTCGTCAGTCTCTCACTCTCCATCCTCTCCACATGGTCAAACCACCTCAGCGTGTTTCTCCTAACGCTTCCTATCACATCCACAGCCACACCACAACGCTCCTTCACTTCCTCATTTGTCAGTCTGTCTCTCCATGTAACTCCACATCCACAGCCACACCACAACGCTCCTTCACTTCTTCATTTGTCAGTCTGTCTCTCCATGTAACTCCACATACTCCTCTCATTTCTTTTTTATGCAAGGAAGAAGGAACCAAAGGCCAGGAGCCCGCAAACCTTTCCTTCCAAGAAAAAAAAAACAATACAAAGGAGAGCCAAATTCTAGATCCGTTTATTTCGAGATGCCTGGACACACTGCATCTGAAAGACTGGAGATCATAGGATGTAGGAAATACAGACAGAGGGAGACAGTTCCAGAGTTGACCTGTTGCATGAATGAAGGACTGCCCAAAGGATCCTAGTGAGATATACCACCTTCCCCTCCCTCTATAAAACAACGATAATGAATACAAGGAAATTATAGTATGTAAAGACAGCGAGGAAAACTATTTAGTATGTGTTTGTTTATGTAGATGCATTTCTGATGGATTGATAAGTCTATAGGAAGTTGTTACATAAGAAGATGAAGGGTGAGCGGTTCTTCACATCCCTATCTATCTATCTATCTATTGCCAGACGCCTTAATCCAGCAAAGAGTGGCCGCAGACCAAACGCCTCCATGTCGCCCTGTCCCCCGCCATTTCACTGCCCTGCTCCCAGCTCACATCCCCCTCTCATTTACCTCTCAGCTCCATCCCTCCACCTCATCCTTGGTCTCCCCCCTCCCTCTCCCTCCCTCCACTTCACCTACATACACCCTCTTAGTCAGTCTTTCATTCTCCATTCTCTCCACATGTCCAATATGGCTTAAAGATACAGTAATACACAACTCTGTATGGTAAGTGTTATGCCCGGCTTTGTTTTACTGTTCACATAGAACTATTCCTACTCGTTTTTATATATTTGCTTTAGAATCCATTGTCATTATACAGTGAACTACGCTATGTTGTAGTTTCCTCATTCTTGCTTTACTATCCTTATCCATCAGCATGTAGAATTAGATCTCGTAGTCATAGTCTACTCTGTAACAAGCGGCCTCGAAAGAATCATAGGGTCTGTTGCTGTTTGCTGTTCTTTGTATTCCTTTGTACTCCCTCCCTCTTCTCTCTCCTCCCTCCTGCCTCACATCCCTCCCTCCCTCCCTCATCCCTCCTTCTCAATCTCTCCCCCCCCTCTCCCTCCCTCTCTCCCTCTCCTTCCCACCCTCTCTGCCTCTCCTTCCCTCCCTCTCTGCCTCTCCTTTCCACCCTCTCTGCCTCTCCTTTCCACCCTCTCTGCCTCTCCTTCCCACCCTCTCTGCCTCTCCTTCCCTCCCTCTCTGCCTCTCCTTTCCACCCTCTCTGCCTCTCCTTCCCTCCCTCTCTGCCTCTCCTTCCCACCTTAACACTATCTTGGAGGGCGCGGGCTATGGCATTATCCCCAGCTGACACCCCCCCCCCCTCCTCTCCTCGGCTCTGTAAATGAGTAGCGTGTAATTTTTCCCACGTGCATGTCCGTCGTGTGTGTGTGTGTGTTGATATTCGCCCCGCACATGTAGGGGCACGGGCAAACAGAGAGCCCGTCAGGGAAATGGCGGAATCAAGCTCTCGATTCAGAGCAAAGCGGGAACAGCAGGCGGAAGGACGAGGGGAAGGCGGTAGGGGCAGGGGAAGGCGACAGGGGCAGGGGAAGGTGCGATGGTCAGTGGTGAAAAACGGCTGGGCAAAAAAAAGCACCTCAAGTCTGCCCATCAGAGTCCGAGATGTCGGTGTACTCGGAGTCGCGATCTATATCCTCGTACAACTCTAGCTCCCCCGAGTCCCTAAGGCGAGGTGGAACGCCTAATGGGGAGTCTTGAAGGACCCGGCTAAGAGCTAGAGTTATGCCGCGTTCGAGCCTGGCGGCGAGGAGCTCACGAGTACACGCAGCATCGTCGGACTAGAGGATGGCAGAACAAGGGCAGGTGAGGGGCTTGCAGGCGGCGGATCGGTGGCGGAAGTTGTGAGATCCACTCCCTCAGCAGCAGGTGGAGAAACGGGGGGGGAATGGCCCTCGACGTCGCGGTGGTCGGGCGAAACGGGGACGGCAGCCCTTTCCCCCTCAGCTGCAGACGACAAGGAGTGGATCTCAGCAACGGTGGTGATGGTGTCAAGCTCCATGGCCGTGATCGGTGCCGGGTCGGTAGGGGGAGAGACAGACGAGCCAGTCGCCTTGTTGAGGGGTCCGTCCAGGCACAGCCGTTTGCGCGGTGTGCAGCGGGGCCGAGGTGGAGGTGGCCGGGACTTGGGCTGCGCAGGAGGCCGCCGGGGACGACGATCTGGACGAGGGGCTGAATATGCGTCT
Source organism: Coenobita brevimanus (assembly GCF_032717465.1). Lineage (NCBI taxonomy): Eukaryota > Metazoa > Arthropoda > Malacostraca > Decapoda > Coenobitidae > Coenobita > Coenobita brevimanus. The sequence goes on along the minus strand of NW_027643735.1, from coordinate 111,489 downwards.
CCGACAAAGCTCTGGGGGATGACAAGTCTTGGTAGCCCGTTCTCCTCAAAGATCTGAGGGAGGAGAACGTGCAACAGAGCCTTGTCACCCCCACAAAAAGCCTGTGCCGTAGCGACGCACATCGAGACCAGGAGATTAGTCTCCCCAGAACACCCAGGATCACGAGACTGGCGTCTCTGGGCCGTGGGGCGCCGCCGTGCATGGGCAGAGCCCTGCACAGCAGCACCTCCCGGCCCAGTGACATCCGTAGCCTCGGGACCCATGGGTGACTGACGGAGCCGAAACTCCACAGCCTCACCCTCGCCAAGAGAGCGCCGAAAGTGTCGGGGGTTAGGTGCAACGATCCGGAGTCTGGGCACGAAAACATCAGCACCGGTGTCCCGGCGCTTGATGAAGCCGTACCCAGACTTCACGTTGAACCACACCACCGCACCTGTGATCTTCGTGGCTCCCGGCGGTCTAGAACTACTGCTGGATGCCCCCCTCAACGGGTCGTAGGCGGTGGCAGTAGATCGCTGGTCGGGCATAGCTGGGAAGGTCTCACTAAGCTGGCAGTGATCCTCCTACGGCTGCTAGACCGGAACTGCATGTCCGTCGCTTATTTGTTTTTCCACATTAGCAGACGATTTTCACGGAGCGGGAACCCTGTCAGCTTGTCTGTCTCTCCACGTAGCTCCACATTCCTCTCAGATAACTTATTTCCACACCACTTTTCACACGAATAAAGATTGGTTAGGAGAAACACATTAAGGTGGTTTGGCCATGTGGAGAGGATGGAGAGAGTGAGACTGACGAGAAGAGTGTATGTGTGGTGGAGGGGCGGAGATGGAGGGCGAGGCCAAGGATGAGATGGAAGGATAGAGTGGAGAGGTATATGAGAGAGGGCGGTGTGAGCTGGGAGCAGGGCAGTGAACTGGTGGGGGACAGATCGACAAGGAGGCGATTAGGTTGTGGCCACCCCTTACGTAATTAAGGCGTGTGGCAATACTGTAGATTGATAGATGGTTCAACTGAAAGAACAGGCAGTATCAAAGAACTGATGAACAATATCCTGCCTCACCTTTGTTCATCTCGGCAAGATGGGCAAGCTGTTGAAACACTATCAACACTGAGAATAGACACACAGCTCGAGCGTCCTTCCCCTCTCACGGTTAGAGGGTGACTGACGGGATTCGAAGCTTCTCTAGGTCGAGATAAAATACTTGTTTTTATTATGCTGATTAATGTTTACCTTTAGTATTATTCCTATCTATATATCCATCTATAGTCAGACGCCTTCATTTGCGTAAGGAGTGGCCACATACAAATCGTCTCCATGTCACCCTGTCCCCTGCCATGTCGCTACCCTCCCCCCATCTTACACACACACCCGTTTATGTACCTCTCTACTCCATCCCTCCATCTCTTCTTTGGTCTCCCCCTCCCTCCCCCCCCTCCATCTCACTCACATACACTCCTAGTTAGTCTCTCACCCTCCATACTCCCAAGTTACATCCCCCGCTCTCTCTTATAGGCCCTATCCTACCGCTCTCCTCCATTCCACCATCTCCTCCTCGGTCTCCGCCTCCCTCTCCACCCTCCACCTCATTCACGTACACTCTCCTAGTTAGTCTCTCCACTCCATCCCTCCATCTCATCCTTGGTCTCTCTCATATACCTGTAATCTGGTGTATGGATTTTTTTTTATTCATTTGTTTTTCCTTCCTCTCTTCTGTTATTTACAAAAAAGGTGATGACACTACAGGACTCAGAATTACAGCTAGGTTCAAGTTGCGGCAGCGAGCAATTCTAACCCATAGCTTTCCATCTCAGGTCCAACCGATTGTTCTCTCTCTCTCTCTCTCTCTCTCTTTAAGGTTTGGCCAGTAATTGTCTGATCGTGTGATTTTTGCTGTTGGCTAATGACGTGAAACCGGGGCTGGGACACGTGTTAATTACTCGGGTGTTTAGGCTTGTGTTGAGGGTGGTGGCAGTACGAAGAGCTGGTGGTGGTGGTGGTGGTGGTGGTGGTGTGTGTGTGTGTGTGTGTGTGTGTGTGTGTGTGTGTGTAGTTGTAGATGACAGTAAGTAAGTAATAAGGACTGGCACCAAGCCCAAGAGGAGTATATGGCACTAAAACCGCTGCATAGAAAATGACGGGTATGCTATGGTGGAATAAAGGTAGAGGGGAAGACGGGGAAGGCACCAAATGTGAGGCAAAATAAGGGTTTGAGATAGGAAGCGCATGAGGTGTGTGATGGAAAACACAGGGGATTCACCAAGAAGATCGGCTAAGGTAGGGGGACGTCCAAGGGAGTAAAGGAACGGGAGAGTCCGTCCGCGCACGGCGTGGAACCGAGGGCAGTCAAGCAAAAGATGGTGGACCGTGAGTAGGGCCTGAAAACATTGACAGATCGGAGGAGTGCCTCCTGACATTAGAAAGCCATGTGTGATCCGCGTGTGGCCAAGGCGCAGACGGGCTAGGGCTGTTTCCCAACGCCTGTTGCAATGGGAGTGATAGTATGTGTGATGTAACGGAGTTTGTTGTCAGTTGTTGACGTCCATTCTGTTTGCCACCGCTGGCCAAGGAGACGGGTAACAATCGGGAAATAATCAGTTGCCGGGATAGGATGAGGTGTGACAGAGCGAGAGGTGACAGCTGTACGTGCCAGGCAGTCAACCCTCTCATTATCCGGTATCCCAATATGGCTTGGGACCCAACAGGAGACAGATTTTCAGTCTGGTGGTTATACGGAACAACCATTCCTGTATCTTCAGCACTAGCGGGTTGCTAGCCGGGAGAGACTGAATACCATGTAGTGCACTAAGTGAATCTGTGAAAATAACAAAAGTGTGTAACCTTGATCGGTATATAACACGAAGGGCCAGTAAAATGGCCAGCAATTCAGCAGTGAAAATACTTGCGACTGGTGGAAGGCGGATCTGATAGGTATGGTCTGGGAAAAGAGCAGCAAAATCCGAGCCCACAGAAGACTTAGAGCCATCTGTGTACACGGGGGTCGCTGAGGAGTGACAACACATATGATCCATAAAAAGATGATAGAGTTCCTGTGGGATGGACGAAGACTTTGGACAAGAGAGCAGGGCATCACAGACAGTTGGGCGAGGAAGAAGCCAACACGGGAACATAGAATCTCGCAGAGGGAGAACTACAAGGAAAAGATGAAGCTAACAAGGGCGGAAAAGGAGGGGAGAGGTGCGTATCAGAGGAAGGGAAACCTGCAGAAGAAGGCGAATGTGGTAACGGAGAGTCAGCTTGTCACGTCTGGAGGATAGAGTGGACATACCCGACTCGACATATACAGTAGGCTCGTAACCGGGGTGGAGCGAAAAGCACCCAATGCCAGACGTAACCCATGATGGTGAGTAGAATCTAGGCGCTGAAGGGAGGAAGATGAGGCAGATGCATAAACCTGACAGCCATAATCAATCTTCGACAAAACTAAGACAGTATGGAGCCGGAGCAGAGTTGTACGGTCTACACCCCAGGACATATGGCTGAGAGTTTGTAATAACCGAGGTCTGAGGGAAGCAGAGGTCTTACGGGAAGTGAGATGCTGGGACCAAGTCAGTCGAGAATCAAGGATATGGCAAAGGAAAGGGGCTGATAATCGATATGGCAGGGGAGTACCATATAGTGTAAGAGGGGGTTGAGGGATTGAATGACGGCTAGCTGGACATCCGCTCCAGCTGTGCTATTATTTCTTCAGCGAGAAAGGCAGTTATGTGTCCCTTATAGCCTGTAATATATAGCCAACATTTACTGTCCGCAATAGGTCAGGAGTTTCGTGCAATGTCACGCCACTGTATCTAAAAAAAAATGCCTAAAAAAAAATCAACTCGGATTGAACCGCCGATATTAGCTAGCCCGAAAAGTTACCAGACATTTCTAGTAATATAATTATTTGGAATGATTTCAGTGCTAATCAGATGTACTGAGAGAGGAGATTATACTAGTTCTTCTATAACATAATGCTCAACCACGCTAGTATGCCCTTTTTTTGTCCAGAAGTTCAAATATACTAGCTCTTCCAGAACCAACAGGCATGCAAATATAACCATATGGATATACGAGTTGACGAGCGGTCCATTCAAAACACACATTCTTGATTACTGTACCTTAATGCTTCTGCAGTGTGTAATGATGTGGTAGGACATATATAAACGCTTCTGAGATGAGTTAAACGTGAGACTGAAATGATTAGGCTACAAATGAAGAGATTTTCTTGTCGTTCATTCATGTTTTCTCACCCTTTGTTTACGTTACGTTCCATTCATAATTATACTCGTTACGGCAATGTTTACGTTGCAGACCTTTAAATTCATTCATACAAAAGTTTGTACTTCATTCAAGAAAGAAGAAAGGGGAAAGAAAGATGAAAGGAGGAAGAAGAAATGACAAAGAAAGAAGAAACAAGAAAATAAAAGGAAGAAGAAATGAAATAAAGATGAAAGGAGAAAGAAAGAAATGGAAGAAATGAAGAAAATAATGAGAAAGAAAGTAGGAGAAAAAGTCATGGAAGAAAGGAGAAAAAGGAAATGGAAGGAGAAAAAGAAATGAAAGAAAGAATTGGAAGAAAGGAGAAAGAACGAAGAAATGAGACAAAGAAGAGAAAAGAAAGACGAAGGGGGAAAGAAGGAAAATGAGAAAATAGAAGAAAGGAGAAAGAGGAAATGGAAGAAAGGAGAAAGAATAAAACAGAAGAAAGTAGAAAGACGAAAATAGAAAATGAAAAAAGAAAGAAAGAAGGGGAAAGAGGAAGAAGAGGAAGAGGAGAAAGAAGAAGAGGAGGAGGAGGAGAAGGAGGCAGAGGAGGAAGGATGGGTAAGGACAAGAGAAAGAGGAAGAGGAGAAAGAATGAGGAAGAAGAGGAAGAGGTATAGGAAGAAGGGGAAAAGGAAGACGAAGGAGGGAAAGAGAAAAGGCAGATGAAGAAGAGGGAATAGAGGAAGAGAGAGAGGAAGAATGGGAAGAAGAAAAATTGGAAGAGGAAGAAGGGAAGTGAAAGAGGAAGAGAGAAAAGAGGATAAGAAGGAACAGGAAGAACAAGAGAAGAGGAGGAGGAAAAGTGGAAAAGGAAAAAGAAAAGGATGAACTGAAAAAGGAGGAAGAGGAGGAGAAAGAAGAGGGGAAAGAGAAAGAGGAACAAGAAGAGGAAGAAGAAAAGAAAGGACAAGAGGAAGAACATGATGACAAGAGAGAAGAGGAAAGGGAGGTACAGAAAGAGGAAGAGGAAAAAGGAGATATGAAAGAAAAGAAGAAGAAAATGAGGAAGAGGAAAGAGAAGAGGAACTGGAAGAAAAAGAAGAAGAACAGGAAGAGGAGGACTTGGAAGAGAAAGAGGAGGAAGAGAAAAATTGAAATGCTTGGGAAGAGGTGTTAGGGAGCTGCCTTAACTGACTAGAGTGTACGCCATGATTTAAAACTCTGGCTAAGCATTGAGTCAAGAGAAGAACATAGCTGAGGATAACTGAAGAAGGCTGGCAGACAAAAACACAAACACATAAAGAACACAACAGTATAAGGTAGGCAGAAAAATGCACATAAACACACAATATGACACTGACAGAACACAGCACATAAAGAACATGAAAGTGTAGCTACAAAAACCTGCAAGAACAAAGAACGTAACCACGAACATGCAAGTTTAACTGCAGAAGACTGGCTGAACAAAACATAAACAAAAAACATGAAAGGATAACTGCAAGAAATTGGAAAAACAAAAAGCATATGAAGGGAAAACTTAAGGTAGGTTAGTCCATGCTAGGCTGCTCCTGTAAGTGACTAATCTATAAGCATAAGATGTAAATAGCAAAGAAAAATATCGCATGAGTGGATGGCACAACCTACATGAGGCCACATTATAAGTTGTATGGTAGGCACTGAAGCTCCTTTTTGTTAGTGACTTAGCTTCCTTTTTGCTACTCAGTATTCTCCTACATCACTGTATTCATTATTAGGTACATACAAAAGGATGCTGAGATGCAATGAGAATGAATCACAGAGATGTGTTAAGTCTGCAAAAGCCGCTTGCGGTATGACTGTAAAACATGATTCATGTGTTGGACAATTTATTTTTCACTGTGGGATAAAAAATTACAAGAGACACACATAATTAAACATTCCCCACCATTCTTACACAACTGCAGTCAACTGACATTCTCACACAACTGCTCAGACATCTAACATTCTCACACAGTTGCAGTTATCTAGCTCTTAAGGGGGAATTAAAAACAGTTTAATGGGGGTTAAAAATTAAACATTCCGACATTTATGCCTTGATGGCATACCCTCAGGGTAGGAAATTCACCTCTTTGATATCTTAGGTGTGTGGTGGGTGGTGACGACCATCATCCACACACTTGATGTAGCGCTGCCTACTTCTTCCTTAGCCTGTATTATTCTTTTTCTGTGCCTGCCCTCTTCTCTTCCTATTTCTCCCATCTTTCGTGTCATTTCTTATTGCTTTTCTTTCCTTTACAGGTGGTTTTACATTGAGTGACAAGATAAATGGTTTCCTGTAAGCCAAGAAACCATTTACAATGCTGGGTGGTAACCATATAACCAAACCATACATGCTCCCTATGTGTCAGTGAGTGAGTTGGTGGAGGGTTAGTGCCCCTCCCTGTAAAACAAATAACTCAAAGTCAAATGGCCACCCCTTACGGGATTATGGGGTCTGGCAATAGATATCTTAGGTGTGAGGCGCTTCATCTGCCGCTGTCAGGCTGCATCAGATGGCACGGGTCTTCTTGGGCTGCAGATCTAGAGGCCTGAACTTCTGTGGGTGGAAAATTCTGAGTTAATACAACATAGATTTCAGCCAATGGAACAGAGCCATTCCTACAACATAGAGAGTCACTGGCCTCTGGTTTCTTCTCCCCCCCCCCACACACACACAGTGGAGCAATAATTGGCAAATGGAATTTAATGTGGACAAGTGTCATGTAATTAAGTGTGGCAAAACTGAGAAAAGATTAGATTGGGATTATAAGTTAGGAAGGTCAACCCTACACATATCAGAAAGGGAGAAGGACCTAGGAGTGATTATCAGTAACAAACTATCTCCAGATGATCACATCAGTGAGAAGCTACATAACATGTATACATTGCTTACTAATATGAGAACAGCATTGACATATATAAATGAAGACACACTGAGAAAGATAATATCATTCATCAGATCAACCCTGGAGTATGCATTAGTAGTCTGGAATCCTCATCTCAAACAACACATAGATAAGACTGGAAAAGTAAAAAGGGCAACTACAAGATGGGTACCAAGCTTAAGGGACCTAAGCTACGAAGAAAGACTAGAAAAACTGAATCTACCAACACTACAGGAGAGACGGAAAAGAGGAGACATGATTATGCTATATAAATGCATCTCAGGGATAGAAAATAGATATATATGAATATATAACCTATGGGGAAGCATCAGCAAAGAGGACACTGCAAAAAGCTACACGTATGTAAAAAGAGAAGTGATAAAGACACAAGGAAATTTAGTTTCCCAAATAGGGCAATTGATCAATGGAATGCACTACTGAATGAAATAGCATGTGCCAAAACTATTCACAAATTTAGGGATATGTATGATGAAAATGGTTTAAAACACAAGACAGTACGAGCCTGACTCATTCCTGTAAATATACAATCAGGTAAGAACACACACACACATACACACACTTTAACGAAAAACGTGCAGGCAGACTGGAAGACCCACATCCAGCTGAAAGTACCAGCATCCAGGGCAGCCACTGTGCTTGTGTTATGCAACAGACTGTGCAACTTCTCATTACTGTTCTTTCATTCATTCATTCATTCTCATCCAATCATTACTGTTCTCATTCATTCATTCATCATCCAGTCCTACTTTGCCCCATGAGAAGTGTAGGATCCTGGGGCTAGGCAAGTTGGTCCTGACATTTAAGATGAGAGTGACCAGCCTCACTCATCCCTGAGCGGCATTACTGCTCTACAGGAATAAAAACTCATTTACAATACAGTACACATTACCAAACCCAAACAGCCAATTTTCCATTATATTTTTTCATGCAGTAAGTAAATAAATAAATAAAACAACACATGACTTATAATTCAGGGGTTTAAAAGATTTCCCCTTTTAGCTTATTTTCTTTTTACTCTAACTTGGCCTAAAATTGCCATCTCTCCTTCTTGAATGCTTAGTTGTAACATAAGACTAACACTAAAATAGGGCGCCAGTATGAAAAGTGCTTGGTAAAGGAGGTGGAGCCATACTGTTGTCTTTTTCTATCAATGCGCTATGTGAAATAAACAGCAAAAGGACAATAATCTGGGCCAAGTTAAAGTCAAAAGAGTATAGTAATTTTCCTCCTTGGAAAGCACCATTTGGTGGGAGGTCTGAATAACAACCAATAATCCAATACAAATTACACTCAGCCATGACTTAAACCCTTCCACACCTGCCCCACAGTCCTTCATTCGAACCCTAACATCCGTAATTATCATTCATATTTGGATTGACGGCATTACAACATTTTCATCCTGAAAAGGGATGCCTTCATGTGGTGGCACTGATGTAGCTAGGTGGTGAAGCTACCTGGTTATACAAACATCCTCAATGCCCTCCCTACCCCTCAAATGGAGGATGATGGGCTGCAGGAGAGTGGCAACTTCAGCCTGCAGTCCACTGGGTTCACAGTCAGATAATCCTGAGGTTACAACTGCTTCTAATTAGTGCATCACTCTAACTCCATCACCCGTCATTATACTCTTTTTACTCTAACCTGGCATAAAATTGCCATCTCTCCATCAAGAATGCTGATTTACAATACATTAGCATTAGAATATGATGCTAGTCATGAAGAAATGCTACATGGAAAGGATGAAGAGCTGAAGTATTGTCTTTTTCTGCCACTGAGCTATGTAAAATAAGCTGCAAAAGAATGAAAATCTGGACCAAGTTAGAGTACAAAGATTATATACAGCAATTTATATTTGGATGGACTGCATTTCAACACTCCCATGCTTTACAAACAATCACAAGCAAACCTTACAATAGAGAAAACAGTGCACAAATATAAACTGAACTCGAATATCAATTAGTGGATTCCTTTGTAGAGGATATAGGAATGATGTGTGTTGAGTTAGTGGTGGTGGGAGGGATGGAGGAGGGAGGAGGATAGGGGTGAGGCAGTGTGGTGGAGGGGGAAAGGGTGGGTTCAGGGAGTGAGGAAGCAGGAGGGGTGATGTGAGGGGGTGTGGAGGATGGGGAAGGTGACGAGGAGGGGGAAGGGGTGAGGTCAGGAAGTGACGAAGGGGGAGGAGCAGGGAGAGGAGGTGTGGATAGGGGAAGGATGGCCTGCTGGCGACTCCTGACCAAAGCCTGGTACTTCTCCTTTGCAGCTGGTATCAGAGCCATCAACTTGTGGAAGGAGTCCTGAAAATAAGCCAATCCAAATCATCATCATCAGCCACTACAGCATTATCAATCTCATATTGCTGTCATCACTATCATCATTGTCATAACAATAATAATAATCATCATAATCATCATTATCATCATCACCATCCAGACCCTTATTCCCACATAAAGCAAGGTTGAGGTAGGATCTAAGTATTTTATCACCACAATCATCACCATCATCATCATCATCATCATCACCACCCTACTTTACCCTTTCTACTGTAACTTGGTATAAAACTGACATCTCTCCACCTTCACTGCTGAGTTGTAACATGAGAATAGCACTAGAATATAATGCTAGAAATGAAGTACTATGGAAATCATGTTGAGCCAAAGTACTGTCTCATTCTGCCACTGAGATACGTGAAATAGGCAGCAAAAGGATCAAAACCTGGGCCAAGTTAAGGCAAAAGGACTATAGTGAAATGTTACTCTGACAATTATGGCTTAAATGCAAAACCGTCATTTTACTTCATACTTTTTTCTTTTAATGTATCTGACTCTGGACATATGCTTAACAGTCCTTTCCCTGAGGCCCAGCAGTTCTACAAACCATAGACCTCCACATGTCACCACTTCAGCACTAACACCCGCCACCCATACTGAATACATACTAGGGGTGTCTCATACAGGACTGGTGTAATGGTATTAGTGGGGGTGTTTTTATGGCATGTCAAATTCAAATCCCTTAAACCATTCCATGCCCCAGCCGGGATTCAAATCTGTGTCCATTGGGATAGTGGATCACCTCTCTACTGATTCACCACCTGCTTACATAATGCTACCTGCAGACATGGAGCAATACCTTTTTTACCTCAGCCTGGCCCAGATGTTTGTCCTTTTGCAGATTACTACAGGTGGCTGAATGGCAGAAAAAGACGATGCTACAGCTCAACACACAGTACTGTACTTTCCACACACTTCTTTGCAACAAGTACCATATTCTAGTGTTCATCTACTGTTACAGCCTAGCAGTCACAATGACAAGATGGCAATTTTAGGTCGTTACCATTTAAAAAAAAAAAAAAATTATCCTTGCCTTAACCTACTGAGCCTAGGGGATTTTTTTTTTTTTTTTTTGTCAGTATCTCATTGTACCATTTTTTTTTTCCTGCACTCTATTAAACTTCCATCCTTACTCGTCAAACTGCTTCCATCGTTACTCATCACATTGCTTCCATACTACTCATCACACAGCCTCCATCCTTACTCATCATACTGCTTCCATCCTTACTCACCACACACTACTTCCACAAAATAACCAACAAAACCAGCACAAACATCACATGAATTCAAACATAAGTGACTGCACCTGAGCTCCCTGATAATTAATGATGCCAACACAGGAAATGTTTTGCTTGATGTGGGTAAGGCCTCCCAGTTTCTTCAGCGACAGTGCACATACAACCGGCACCTCTTGCAGTTTTGCTTGTTGTAGTGTCTTTTCCACAGCATCATCTAGACCTCCTGCAGGGGAAGAGTGCCTTATATTACTCTTGCTTCTGCTTGGCCTAAAACTGTCAGCTCTTCATCTTGAATGCTGAGGTGTTGCAAAAGATAAACACTAGAAGGTTATACTAGGCTTCTATTACATTAACAAGGTCCAGATTTTTTTTCCTGTTGCCACTTATTTCACATAGTCCAGTGACAGAAAAAGGCAATGCTATGGCTCTATATTCCCTCCACAGGATTTTTTTTTTTTTACTAGCATTATATTCTAGTGCTAATCTGTTGTTACAACTCAGCATTTACAATAGAGAGATGGCAATTTTATGTCAGGTTATAGTAAAAAAAAAAAATAGTAGTCAAGAAGAGGTGCTATGAAGAGAATATACAGCCAGAGTACAGGGCATTGTCTTTTTCAGCCACTGAGCTAGAAATGACAAAACTCTGGGCCAAGTTAAGACAAAATGAGTACCAGGTATAAAGCAGCACTTCAGACTAGGAAAAGGGTCAGTACAGAGATGGCATACATGATAAATTACTGTGCAGGATGGGGACACTGATACCCAAAATAATTATTAAAGTTTGAGATGTCTAAAATTAATAAGCTGTACAATAAAAGTCCATCAATCCCAATGGCAGTGGACCGAGAATCATTCGGATTATCAGATTTTTCGGATTTTTGGGTGGGACCCCTAAGACACTTAATTTCATGTTTAAACTGAAATTTTACCGAATGGATCACTTTTCATTCATTCATAATACAATATGGAACATATTAACATTACGTATTACACAAATTTTTTACTTAATGTATTACTGAACTATATTGAAATATTTATTGTTGTAAAAGGTATGGAGTGCTAATACAACAAAAGAAGGTGGTGGGTTGTGCCACACACCTTATTGAAGGCACAAACTGTAATTGGTAAACTAAGAGATGTCATGGGTTGTTTAACTCACCAGTAATGCACAGTTTGTCGGCCTTCTTCAAAAATTCGTATTATTGGGATTTTCGGATTATCAGCGTTCGGATTAATGGACTTTTACTGTATTTTCATGTGATTGTGCCTATACAAATAATATTCAGTAGGGAAAAGATAAAAGAATGTCACTAGCACATCATTCACTGCATCATTAAGAAGTAGTACTAGTAATGTGGGCTGGGAATAATGGGCATTTTGTAATATCCATCACTTGTGGTGTCATACTGTTTTGTATATAATCTGAGTGATCCTTTTTTTTACCATGTGTACAGTCAGTATTATTAGCTTCATCTATAACACCATATGTCCTCTTGGGAACCTATCTAAAAGGAATGGCTGTGACTGTTACATCTCCAAGCTTCTTATCCCTGCTACTTAGCCCTTACAAAGTACTGTACTGTATATCTGCAGAAAACTGTACTGCAGAATACTTCAGAGATGGAGAGAACATTTCAACAAGTACCTAAATGTGAGGAGTAAGACAAATCTGTAATGATGGCAGTGGGGACAACTAAATCAGGGGAATGGATGACTGAGAGAAAATTGATCCATGAGTATAACAGAAAAATATAGGTAAATAAGAGCGAGGTATAAAGCATATGAGGTGAATGGTACAGTGTATGTGAAGGGATGCTGTACAGGGAACTGAACTGAAATGTATAGATTACCAAAGGCTACACACAACAGAGTGCAGTCAGTAAAAATACACAGAGACCATACAGGTTTTACTTTAATCAAATTTCAGAAATTATTTTTTAAAAACTGGTTGGCTACAATCGACCCTTTCCATCATTAAACACACTTAAAACGATGCTGAGGGACAAATACCAGTACTGTATTGGGTACATTTTACATTATTTAGGAAGTGGAGAGATGGCATGGGGCACAAGGGCTTAGGAGTAAATGAAGAAAAAACAAAAGTGATGGTATCCAGGGCTAGGGGCAGTACTGTCAAAGAAGAAGGAGAATGGCTATGTGCGATTTGCCACAAGGGCATAGGAAGTAATTCCATCTTGTGCAGTGTCTGTAATAATTGGGTGCATAAGAGATGTAGTGGTATTAGAGGTAGACTGCGAGATAACGCTGATTTCATGTGTGCGGTGTGTCAGAGAGAGCAGGTGGAGATTGACAGGCGTGAAAGGATTGAACTTGCTGGTGGATCTCTTGAGTGTGTGGAAGAGTTTTGTTATTTGGGAGACATGTTATGTGCTTGTGGCAGGGCTGGAGCTAGCTCTGTGGCTAGAGCAAGGAGTGGTTGGAAGAAGTTCAGGGAGCTGTTGCCTCTCCTGACATTGAGAGGGTTCTCCTCTGTGGTAAAGGATCTCTGTATACAGCTTTTGTTAGGAGTGTAATGCTGTATGGTAGTGAGACCTGGCAGTAAAGGAAGAGGATATTCGCAAGCTCAAATGTACAGAAATGACAATGATTAGGTGGATGTGCAGTGCATCCCTGAGTGTGAGGCCTGGGGGAGCTAGGTTTATGATGGAAGAGTTGAGGAGTAGGTTGGGACTGGACTGTATTGGTGCTGTGATGAGGAGAGGCAGACTGAGATAGTTTGGGCATGTGGAGGGGATGAATGATGATAAATGGGTGCTGAAAGTGAGAAGTGTTAATGTTAGGGGTAGGGTTGCGAGAGGTAGACCGAAAAACACCTGGGACGATGTCATTCAGTGTGACCTCAGGGATGAGGGACTGAATAGGGAAGCTGCCACAGATGGAGCAGCATGGAGAGCCGCCATTAGGTGACCAAGACCGATGCATAGAGCCTTCAAAAATTAAACAAAACGATGGAGCTAGAAAAGGACACCTACATTTGGATGCACTGATATAACCGAGCTGCTCCCCTGCCCAGTTATACATACTTCCCTCAACTCCCTCCCTCTCCTCTAAAAGGAGAATGGTGAGCTACAAGAAGATGGCATCTCTGGCCTGTAATCCACTGGGTTCACATTCAGATAAGCCTAGGGTTGTGGTTACTACTACATTACTGTTTATAACACTACTTACAGTACCTGTACTGTACTGTACCATACTGTACAACATTCTCACGCATTCACTCTTAACCCAAAATTTATTGGACCAAACAATGACATGAAATAACAAATAATCAATCACCGCTTACTTCACTCAATTAAGCACATAGAAAAGGGATACAGTAATATAATAACAGCTGACACACTATTGTTGGTTAATTTTCAGCTGACAAAGCTGGGCCACTTCCACACCTTGAATACCAAGTCAAGGGCATATGAAATTCTGTAAGCCTTCATTATGAGGTAGGAATCTCCTTGGTTGCTTGTCAAACTGACTCTCATCCAACTACATTTGGCCATCAACTGAGCTGAAAGAGGTTAGGATCTGAGCCGGGTTAAAACAAACATGCAAATATGTTGTTACCTGGTTCATAGCACTTCTGTATATTTGGTGCCATAATGATGCATGACATCTTGCCCATTAACTTGGTTGTCTGCTTCAGCCCACACACAAACCTCTGCCTGTCAAAAAAAAGGGAGTTACAATTTGGCCTAAATTAATAGCATGAATCCAATGCTGTATTAATCAACTGTATGAGTTACTTGAGAGGAGCATGTGGAGTGACGTGGAGGGACAGGTTGACGAATGAAGAAGTGAAGGAACGTTGTGGGGTAGATGTGGATGTGGTTGAAAAGATTAGGAGAAATACACTGAGGTGGTTTGGACATGTGGAGAGAATGGAGAATGAAAGACTGACTAAGAGGGTGTATGTAGGTGAGGTGGAGGGAGGGGTAGACCGAGGATGAGGTGGAGGGATGGAGTGGAGAGGTATATGAGGGAGGGGGGGGTGAGATGGGGGGAGGGTAGTCAAATGGTGGGTGACAGAGTGACTTGGAGGCGTTTTGTCTGCAGCCACCCTTTGCGGGATTAGGGAGTCGGGCTATAGATAGATAGATAGATAGATTTTCATAACTACCAGATTATTTCATTTTCCTTTGGAAGACTTTCTATGGTGATGGGGTTGATGGAGGGTATTTCTAACCTCTCTACTTCAAAGTCTCTCTTATGCTGAATAAAACTGTATCATGAGAGAATAAAATAGAAAATATCACTCTACTTTAATAGGTTAGAGCTGTTTCACTTTAAAAGCTGTTTCATTATTCTGCTGCTGATGAATTAACATCTATTAGTGGTAGGTGGGGGCGCTCACCATCCACTCACTCGACGTAGTGCTGCTCTCAGGTGACTGTCCTCTCCTCTCTTCCTTTCTTCTTTCCTTCCTTCCTCTTCTTTCTTTCTTTCTTTCCTTCTTTCTTTCTTCTTCCTTCTGTCTACAGGTGACTCTCCACTGACTGACATGGCAAATGGTCTCCTGTACATCAGGAAACCATTTACTACGCTGGGTGATAACCACATAACCAAACTATGGCACCTGGTGGTTTAGTGGGTAACTAAGGCACTCCTGCCAGATTAAGCCAATGTAGGTTTATATCCAAGGGATGGTTGGGGTTTATTGCTCATGTAATGCCACTCAGGGATGAGTGAGGCTGGTCACTCTCATCTTAAATGTCTGGACCAACTTGCCTAGCCCTGGGTTCCTACACTCCTCATGGGGCAACACAGGATTAGATAATGATGATGATGATGATGACGATATTCACTTAAAGTTACTTATGATTCATTATAAAGTTGCTCGCAAGTTAGAAATGAATGTTTTTAAGCTTTAACCACTCAGTCACAAACCAGAAATATGTCTCACTTAGGGCGGTTTCACTTGAAGCAGGTGCTGGCAAAGAACGCCTTCATGTGCCAGTAGTCCGGTACCTATATAACTCGGTGGTTCCACTGCCTGGTTTTACAAACAACCATCAATTTCCTTCCCATCCCCCAATTGAAAAATGGTGGACTGCAGAAAAATGTCAGCTTCAGCCTATAGTCCACTGGCTTCTTGTTTACATAGGCCTGGGGTCACAGTTACTACTACTACTACTACTACTACCTGTGCTACAACAGCAACAACAAAAATTATCAACTGACTTGATGGCACCCTTGGCAGGGTCCCGTGCATACAGTCGCCTCTGGAACAGAACCACAGCTTTGAGCAATTCTGCTGCCACTTCATTAATTTCATCTGTCACAACATGGGTGCAGTACCTGGGGAGAGGCGTCAGATTAGAGGGTTTTCTCATCAATTCACCCCAAAGGTTAATCCATCCTAAGTCATTTCATTCTTACTAACCTAACCTAACTTGACCTAACCTTCACTAACTGAACATTACTACCGGTAAATCTAAGGTAATCTAACTTAACATGCTGGTAATATAATCTTACCTAACCCAAGCTAACCTAACCTAACAACATAACATAACCATATCTAACCTAACCCAACCTAGCCATATCTATGCTAACCTAATCTACTTACATAAAAGCTGTAAAAAATAGACCAAAAAAAAAAACTGTAAAAAGTTTACTAACATGCAGTAAAAAGTTTACTGTATAACAGTGTCATCAACACCGGCCACAGGCACCCACATCCAGTCAGGTATTTTAAATTTAAAGGCTATATGAGTTTTTGTCTTAATTTGGGCTTTTCATACTGTACTTTACAAGTAATATACAGTACAGTATATATCACATACCTGTATATATAGTACAATATACAGTACAGTATTCAGTGCATAAGTTATGGTAGTCGCTTAATGTCCAGATCACTTAACATCCTATTTTTCGGAACGTACTGTGGACACCGAGTGGCAAATACCTGTATAGCATATGACCACACCAACTAAGCACACTCCCTTCTACCCTATTACCAGTAACAACATACTACCTAACCAATATTCAATACATCAGTGCACCTAAACCCCACTATACGATCTTCCATTGTGCAATTGTTTGCTTATATGATCTTAATATTTCGGCATCTTTTTCGACAAATAATCACCAATTTCCCATATAAGATTGCTATGATCCCTACATCTGATATACAACTGACTGTTTTTTTTTCCACGAACGTAACTTAATCACACAGAGGGATCTGACTGCATTCAAGTGGCTCACAATTAAAAAAAACACCTACTCTCTAAAATTACGGTGATGGACGGGATCTGCCAGCATCTTCAGTTCCTGAAATATTATCCACCGGGCTCTCTCTGCATTCATGTGCGTCTCACCCTTGGAATTCTCATCGTTCTCTTCTTTCTTATCTATTTCACCATTATTTCCACTGTCTAGGTTTTTCTCAGCCTTAGATTTTTCCCCTTTCTCTCATTTCTTATCTACTTCACACTTAGTTCCACTGTCTAATATTTTCTCAACCCTCAATCTTCTTCCTTTCTCTTCTTTTTCATCTATTTCACCCTTGTTATCACTGTCTAATCTTTCCTCATCACTGGATTTTTCTCCTTTCTCTTGCTTTTCTACTTCATCATTAATTAAACTATCCATCTTCTTCCCATCACTATATTTCTCTCCTATCTCCTGTTTCCTCTCCTTTTCACCCTTCATTTCACTGTCCAGTTTATCATCGTGTTCAGTTTCCCCCACATGGCTCGTCTCCTCAGTCAGTGTCGACTCCTTCCTAACGGTCTCTTCATCCCGTTTCACCCCCTCCTTCTTTTCTTTCTCCTCCTCCTCGACAGGTAACAGGTCCGCTGGTGTTGATGAACTTGTAGGAGATTGTGTCTTCTGTCTTTCTATGGCTCTCTTTGCTTCTGTCGAGTTGAGAAGGAAAAAACTGTAATTACATTATCATCATCGTCAACACATGGAAAATAACCCATTCTGCCCATGGTTGTCATTTCTATTTATTCTCGCTACCACCAAATGATATCCAGGTAATTTAGTTATGGGGTATGTCTATCCCCCTTTCTTAATACTGACTATGACAAAACACAAGAATAAGTTTCAAAGCAAGCCTGAGGACAGTAAATCAACCAGGGGGATGAGGGTGGGTTCATGGAATGAGGGAAGTTTGAGGGGAAGAGCAGGGGAAGTCGTTGAGGCATTCAGTAGGACGTGAGTGGATGTGGCGTGTTTGCAGGAAGTCTGGTACAGGGTGGATCAGCCAGAAAGATTGTTGGGAAGGACTGTTACTATACATTGTTTTGGCAGGGGGGGACAGACGGATATGGGCATGTTGGTGTGATGGTTGCGGAGAAATCTATCTATCTATATACCTAGGCTGCTTCCCCCAAGGAAAGGGAGGTAGCCGAGACAGGACGACACACTCCCCATTTACTCATTCATTGCTGTCGGGCCCTGCTGCGGATGTCACTGATTGCAGAGAAATAGGTGGAATATATTATGAATGTTGTGAGAGTAAGCAATAGGATATTGGTAGTGAAAATTCTATCCAGTAGAAAGATAGCTGCAATTATATCGGCATCTGCTCCACAGGCAGGATTGGATGAAGCAGAGAAAGATAGATTTTGGGATGATTTAATATGTGTAGTAGGTGGTATGCGGAATCATGAGATAGTGGTTTTGGGAGGGGATTTAAATGGTCATCTAGGTGAAGCAGCACAAGGTTATGAAGGAGTGCAAGGGGGATGTGCGTATGGTCTAAGGAATGCGGAAGGGGAAAGGATACTTAAGTTTGGGGAGGCAACGGACATGATTGTGTGCAACACATATTTTAGGAAAAGAGACAGTAGGTTAATTACGTATGAGTCTGGGGGAAATAGCAGTCAGATAGATTATTTTCTGGTTAGGTGGGCTGATAGGAGGTTAGTGAGGGATGTTAAAGTTATAGGAAGTGAGGAGTGTGTCCAGCAGCAGAAACTATTGGTTTGTGATATGGTGCTTAAAGAACGAGTGATGAAAAAGAGGACTTATATACCTAGGAGGAAAATATGAAAGCTGAAAAACCAAGTACAGTAGTAAGGGATGCCTTCTACAGCAAGATGAGGAGAGTGGTGGCTGAACAGGGAGCTGTAGACAGAGGCTTTAATGAACAGTACAGAGCCCTCAAGAACAATCTCTTGACAGTTACTGATGTAACATGCGGTTGGACAAGAGGACCATCAAAATATAAAGTAACCTGGTGGTGGGATGAGGGTGTAGAAGCTGCAGTTAAGGAGAAAAGAAGGTTTTTCCTGGAATGGAAGAAGGTTGGTAGCAAGGAGGAATACTTGACTGCCAAGCGTAGGGCTTGAAGAGAGGTATACAGGGCGAAGTCAGTCACAGAGACTTTACTTGATAACCTAAATCGTGGGGAAAGGAAAAATATGACATTTAAGGTGGCAAATCAGATGGAGAGGGATAATCGGGATATTATAGGTGAGCAGTGTGTGAAGAATGATGAAGGAAGGGTAGTGGTGAACAGTGAGGATATTAAAGATGCATAGAGAGAGCATTATAGCCGGTTCTTGAATGGGGAGTTTGACTGGGACAGGGAAGGTTTGAGCCAGCAGATCCAGTGTTTGACCCTTGGCCTATGAATAATGCTGCTACTGTAAGTGAGGAAATAGCAGGATGATGGTGGGGAAGGCAGCAAGTGTGTCTGGGTTGACTGCCAAAATGTTGAAGCCCTTAGGAGATATAGGGGTAAGGTTAGTCACTGACCTGATAAATATGATTATTTGTGAGTGTGTTGTCCCATATGATTGGCTGGAGTATAATTGTAAATGTGTATAAAGGGAAGGGTGATGCCCTGGAAAGAGGAAATTAAAGAGGTACACTCAACCCGCTGCTATCGCGCCTAATTGGTCACAGGAAACGCGCGTGATAGCTGAATGCGTGATGGCTGAACTGAACAATCAATGGGAAAATTTCTAATTGGTTTTTCAGTGGCCCATTTTTCTAACTTTTAACCACTTTATGCCTAAGATTTCCTGCCAATCTCTCCTCTAACATGAAATAAAGCATTATTACATTAATAATAACAGTATAATGAATAAACAAACAACATAAAAGGCCATCAAACTTTTATAAGGATTATGGCTTGGGTGGTTTGATGGGTTCCGAGGCTTAGGAGTGGCTTAGTTGCCGCCAGATCTCTTTGGCTGTCTCCATTTCTTTAGTGTCCACAGCTAAAGGGGGTATCACATGGTACCTTATATCAGGAATGGCTGAGGAACATTTAAGTGGAACAAAACTTGGACGCTATCACACACGTTCCTCACACTGTCGTTAGAGCCCCGTCTCAGTTGTAAACACGTGATTACTTTATCGACATCACAGTTTTATCGGCATAAGAAATATTAACTCTTTATAAGGGTTTCAAAACAATTGATATTTATTCTAAAATACAATATTAATAAGTATTCAGCATTAGGCTAAATTTCAATGCTGTAGTACGATATATTCTTTCGAGCCGAATGGGTTTTGGTCACTGTTTTGCCCGTCGTGTCCTCGGCAGGAATCCGTTCAGATGCATTCCAAATGCACGTGCTATAATCGGGAATTTTACCACGTTACCGTTCCGATTAACCATTGTATCCTCTGCAAACCTCGTATGAAGTGCCGTGTGAATAAGTTTCACTTAGCCTGTCTTCAAACTCGACCCGTGATAGCGGTCTTGGGATGCGTGATAGCATGTATGGTTGTGCATTTGATGTGTGCGTGATAGCAGATAAGTGTGATAGCAGGGGGTTGAGTGTATGATGCTTTTAGATCAGATAATGAAGCTAATGGAGAGAGTTTTAGAAGGTATGATTAGAGAAAGAATGAATATTGATGAGATGCAGTTTGGGTTTATGCCAGGTAGGGAGACCACTGATGCCATATTCATTGTCCAACAGCTTCAGGAAAAATATATTGGTAGGATAAGGGGTCTGTATTTTGTTTTTGTTGATCTGGAAAAGGTCTTTGACAGAGTCCCTAGAGAGGTGGTGAAGTGGGCAATGAGAAAGCTTGGCTTGGAGGAGTGGCTGGTTAGGGTGGTTATGGCTATGTATGTGGGTGCTCGCACCCAGGTAAGAGTGAATGGAGATTTCAGTGATGAGTTTTCCGTGAATGTTGGTGTGCATCAGGGGTCAGTTTTGAGTCCCATGTTGTTTATCATGGTACTTGAAGCCCTCTCATGTGACTTTAGAAACGGACTCCCATGGGAGATGTTGTATGCTGATGATTTGGTGTTGATTGCAGAGAACGAAAGGGAGGCGGAGGAATGGTTTAGGAAGTGGAGAGATGGTATGGGGCACAAGGGCTTAGGGGTAAATGCAGATAAAACAAAAGTGATGATATCTAGGGTTGGTGGCGGTACTGTCAAAGACGAGGGAGGGTGGCCATTTACAGTTTGCCACAAGGGTGTGGGAAGTAATTCCATCTTGTGCAGTGTTTGTGATAAATGGGTGCACAAGAGATGTAGTGGTATCAGAGGTAGACTGCAAGATAATGCTGATTTTATGTGTACGGCGTGTCAGGGAGAGCAGATGGAGATTGTCAGGTGTGAAAGGATTGAACTTGCTGGTCCGGATGATGATGATGATGATTATTATCTATCTATTCATCTATCTATTGCCAGATGCCATAATCCCGTAAGGGGTGGCCATTTGACTTTGAGTTATTTGTTTTACAGGGAGGGGCACTAACCCTTCACCAACCCACTTGCTGACACATTGGGAGCACATATGGTTTGGTTATATGGTTACCACCCAGTGTAGTAAATGGTTCTTGGCTTACAGGAAACCATTTGGCTTGTCACTCAATGTAAAGCCAACTGTAAAGGAAAGAAAAGCAATAAGAAGTGACAGGAAAGATGGGAGAAATAGGAAGAGAAGAGGGCAGGCACAGAAAAAGAATGATAAAGGCTAAGGAAGAAGTAGGCAGCACTACACCAAGTGAGTGGATGATGGTCGCCACCACCTACCACTAATTATTATTATTGTTATTATTATTATTATTATCATTATTATTATTATTATTATTATTATTATTAATGCAATCTATCAAAACACTGAATGTAATAACACACCATGTAAATTTACCTACCATTAAATATAATTTTAAATGCTGCTATTCTATCATCCTGCAGTCTTTTAGCTGCTTTCTTCAGTTTTGATAAATTTTTCTTCTTGTTGGCTCTAATTTTCCCTCGTCTCACCTGAAATTGAGAGAAAAAATAAGTGTGGCATAGTGCTATTCATTTTTTATTCCAGGTAAATACATATTCCAGCACATGAACTCCTTTAATGGTAGTACAGTAGTAGCTTTGCAGCCCTAGGTTCATCTGAATGTGAACCCAGTGAACAGCAGGCTGGAGTTGCCCCTATCCTGCAGCCCACCATCCTTTCTTCAGGGGAAAGAAAGGGAGGTGAGGGACATCTGTATAACCAGGTAGTTCCAATACCCAATCATATCAGTGTCACCCACCACATAAAGGCATCATTCTCCATCATCCCTTTGATGGTGCTGGTAGTGCCTTCATGTGATGGCACTGATAAAACCATGCAGCTCCACTGCTTGATTATACGAATGTCCCTTACGTCCTTCCTTGTTCCTCTACGTGAGGTTAGTTGACTGCAGAAGAAGAGTAACTTCTGCCTGCTGACCTCTGAGTTCACTTTCCAGATTACCCTGGGGCTACAGAAGCCACTACTACTACTATTACTACTACTACTACAGTACTATATACTACTAAAACCCTCTGATGCAGTGATCATATTTACAAATTTACTGTATTCATTCTTGGTACTTCCAGACTATTTTATTCAACTCTGGGATGATGTCTGGTAAATACAGGATTCACAAAGGCTATATCTAACTCCAGTTTGAAAAGTTTCTCCTTTGTTAAATAAAATGGTCTTAAAATGCAAAAAAACAAAATGCAAATACATCACTGGAATTAACTGATTAACCCCATGAATTTTGTAATGTACTGTTTAACTTATTCAAATTTCTGCCAGACAATGGTAGGCCTAATCATATTAAGAGAGTCCCCAGAGAGTAATGGAGTTAATGAAGGCTATGCTTAAATCATAATCATCATCATCATCATCATCATCATCATCATCCAGACCTTACTTCCCACCTAAATCCTCCAAACTGAAAATGTCTTTCATGCTAAACATTAAAATCATCCAAAAACAGCCATGTGGAGAGGATGGGGAATGAAAGATTGACTAGAAGAGTGTATATGAGTAAGGTGAAGGGAGTGGCAAAGGATAAGAATGAGGGATGAAGTGAACAGATATATGAGAGGAGGGTGTGAGTTGGGGGAAAGGCAGACAATTGATAGAGGACAAGGCAACATGGAGAGGATTTGTTTGTGGTCACCCTTTAAAGGATGAATGCATCTGGCAACAGACAGACAGTCTCTTTCATTAGCTAAATTCTTACCGTATATTCTTGTCATCTCACAGTGAGTTTATTCAGTTTAGGATATACGTTTGAACTGGCAGGGTTAGATATAGCCTTAAATAACCTCTTTAACAAATGCAAAGTTAAGTACATACCACTTTGGCAGAAGCTTTTAGATCCTTTGAAAATTTCTGGAAAAAAATAAAAGAAAGCTAAATTAGTACTTATTGCATGATGACCCTCAAAAATCCCCTAACAGTTGACTTTCACCCAAAATAATGACCACAACACAATATATATAAAGCCTGTACTGAATGATACGGAACAGTGATTATACAGTACTATTTTCATACACAGAATTTGTACATTTATGCATAGAATTATAAATGACTGGAACAAGTTACCAAAAAATGTTGTGATTACCACTTCTATAAATGTTTTCAAAGGTAGATATAACAAATTTATATCAGATACAAAACTGGAGGTGGGCAATAAGACCTATGTGAATCATTAATGAATCCCATAGATTATACTGAGGAGTCTATTGTTTGTAAAAGATCAGGAGTGCTGTAAATGTTGCTCACTCATATGCTTGTATTACAAATTAAGATTTATATTAAAGCTGATGCTTTAATGTAATGAAGAAAAGTTCACTATTTTTCAAACATATTTTTATGTTCTTTTCACTTTAACTTGGCCCAGATTCTTGTCCTTTTGCAGCTAATTTCATTCAGATCAATGGCAGAATGAGAGAATGCTTCAACTTTACACTTTTTTATACCAGTAACATTTCTATAACTAGCACCGCAATCTAGTGTTAATCTGTTGTTACAACTCTGCACTGTCAAAGTGAGGGGTACAGTATAGCTATAGTTATAATTCTTATACCTTAGCTTGGTCCAGATATTTGTCCTTTGCATCTTACTTCTCATAGCTCAATGGCAGGGAGGAAAAATATATACAGTATACAGTACTATGACCTTCTATCCTTTCCATAGGACTTCTTTGTGACAAACACCATACTCTACTGCAGTGCTGATTTTCTCTTTTAATAACAGATGGGTAGAGGAAGGAAAACAAACTAAATATAGAAGAGAAAATCCATACACCAGACTACAGACGTCCTTCATTCATAAAAAAATCTGTAAAAGTTGAACCTGAACTGCTAGGTGTTGAAGTCTGAGGGTACACTAATCTGAGGAAGCGAATTCTAAAGTGAAGCCGTTACAGCTCTCTTTGGGACAAATAAATGTAAAACAAAGTAACCACACACTGGAGTTTGATTCTTACCCTTTGAGGGACCTTAGTTTTTAGCTTTTTGCGATTCTTCAGCTCTTCAGCAAATGCCATGAGATCAACCTCTATCAAGTCCTTTGTCTTCACCTTCTTCTTGACCGTGCTGGTGGGCAAGGCTTCAGCTCCTTGGGGAGAATCAACAAAACTTCTCTCAGGTACTGTTTGCCTGTTCCTCTTTACTGTTTGTAGTGCACTGCTGTAGCTAACAAGTCCCACTTGATTTAGCACACTGCTGTCATTTTTGGTGGGTGATACATCGCTTCTGTGCTGAGACTGAACAGTATAATCCGCCATCTTGATCCCAGCACTTTTGCCTTTGGATGCATCAACTGTAGTGTCAGGATGATCTGCTGCATGAGAACTGTAGGTCCTCCTTTTAGGCACTGCCCCTGTGGAACTAGTCTTTGTCCAGTGTAAGGCTGGGTACTCATTACTCAACATTGGTACCTGCTGACGACTAGATATGGCTTTCTGTGAACCTCCAGACAAAGCCTTCTCTAGGAAATCTCTCGTTACCATGGTTACCTTGGAGTCAGATTTGAGTCTCTGCTGAGCTTGCTTGATCTTAATCTCGCGCTTCCTGATCTTCTCCTCCTTTTTCAGCTGCTTGGCCTCTAACCATTTTTTAGCAGCTTCTGGATCAAGAGGCTTCTGGGATTTTCCTTCTGTAGTATTATTAGCATCCCCTGGTTTTGTTTTCCTGGCATAATTTCCTTCACGGTGTTTTTTGTCAGTGAATGAATTGCTACTTATATTTTTCTGGTTTTTATCATTTGCATGAGATATATTTCCCCTTGCTCCTTGAGGCTCTCTATTATTTTGGACCTTTCCTCTCCTCTCATGTATGTTACGTTTGCTCGGATCTCTTGTCTGAAAAGAGCCCGTGTCTGATATGTCTTTTTTATTTGAGACTACAATAATACCACTTGCTGTTGTCTTCATAGCACTCTGTAATTCCTGACCTTTCTTACCATAATCTCTATTTAATGTTTTCTTCTCAGTCCGATGTGAATGAGCCTTCTCATCGTGTAACTCTTTGGGTTTGGGTTGCTTCTTTTTTGCACCCTGTACTTGCCATTCAAAAGTATCATCAATTCCTGATTTTAAGAATGAATTAGCTATAGCGTCATTAGTTTTCGGCAGAGAAAGGATATTTCCATTATTTTTAGGCTGAGTATGGATACCATCTTCAACTCTATTTTCAACTTTCACAGACTTATTACTATGAGTGGGAGTTTCAGTAGTGGACCCTGATTCCAGTTTCTTGGCTGATTGACCATTATTCTGTCTGGCTGGAGGAGTTCTTTCTTTTGTCAAATTAATGTCGGCTTTCTCCGCAGCATTCATCCTGTCAGACTTCCTGTGTTTCTCGGGAGACACTTTTATGTTTTTTTCCTTATTTTTCTGGGATTTTCCTTTCTCATTATGTGGGTTATCACATGCATCTGTACTATACTCAGAATAAGAAGAGTTTGAACCTTGAATCTGCCAAGAGTTTTTATTCCTAGGACTACTTACATTTTCTCTGAGAGACATATCAGTACTGTTACCTGACTGGACATTTTGTGGATTTCCTATTTCTGGCTCTTTCTTTTCATCCTTTGTAGATGTCCAAATATTTGGGCTACTTATATTTTCTTTTTGTGGTATGTCACTGCTGTTATTTGACCAGACATTTTGTGCCTGCCCCATTTCTGACTCTTTCTTTTCACCCCGTGCAGGAGTCCAAGTTTGTGAGCCACCAAGCCAGGGCCACTGTTCAAGCTGTGAGATGCTGAAAGGCGAAGTTTTTGCTTTCTGTGTAGCTCCATCATTCTGACTGCGTTGAAGGATTTTCTTATACGTGACTGTTTCATCCCTTGATGCATTTATTGATGGGCTGCTGGAAAAATACACCTCACTTGTGGCAAAGTTATATTTCTTAGCCTTGTTCCTGTCTTTTCTTGGTGTATCTTGTTTTGACTGATATTTCTCTGCTTCCTCTCCCTCTGCCTTATGACTTGTCAGGGATTTTGAATCAAGAGGGTGGTCATGAGCTGCTAAATTTGTGGATATACTGGTACCCTGGGCCTCCTCTTTAACACTCCAATTACTGGAATCTGAAGCTCTGAGTCTCCAAGCAGTTGTATCATTTTGAGGTGACACTGATCCACGTTCAGTAAATCTGTGTCTGTGACCATGTTTACTATAGTCTTTCTTTACACTTGACTGAGAATTTAAGTTATATTTGGACACAGCAGCAGTAGCATTCTCTGGCTGCTGATCCTCCTGAGTAAACCTGGGGCTGTCACTCTTAACACATTTATGATCATCTTTCTTAAAACTTGACTGATCACTTGTAAACTTGAATCTGTCACTCTTATCATATTTGCAATCATCTCTCCTAACACCTGATTGATCATTTATGGAAAACTTAGGTCTGTCACTCTTATTATACTCAGGTTCATCTTTTCTTAAACCAGACTGATCACTTAGGGGATACTGCGATGGAGAAGCATGTCCATGAAGTACTGCCCCAGTGGTAGTGTTCTCCTTATGTTTGACTCGCCATCCTGTGGCTTCAGAAGTGGTAATGTTCTTCTGCTGTGCATCTCTTTGTCCAAAAGGTTCAGAAGTGTTGCCCTCTCTCTTTGTCACCTGTGTCACCTGCTGGCTCCTTGGTATGAATTCAGGGACGTCCGGAGACAACATTACTGTACCTGTTGAATAATAAAATATTGGTAGATGGTAGAGGCAGAGAGGGAGAGAACATAACTGAGATAAAGGCATGGAGTGGAGAGATACCGGTACTTTATATGAGAGAGGGGGATGTGTTGGAGGGAGGGCAGCCAAATGGCAGAGGACAGGGAGACATGGACGTGATTTGTTTGTGGTCACCCAATACAGGATTATGGTGTCTGGCTATAGACAGATACACAGACAGACATTTTCCAGTGGTGCAGCCAATATAACTGATTATACAAATGTTCTTCAACTCCCTCTCCCCTCAAAGGAGCATGGTGAGTAGCAGGTGAAGGGCAACTTGAGCCTTCAGTTCACCAAGCTTGTGTTCAAATGAGCCATGGGACTATACAACAATAAGAATAATATTGCTGCTGTGGCCCATGGGTCATCTGGGTGCAAACCAGGTGGAGTGCAGGCTGAAGCTGCTGTCTCCTGCATCATTCCACCTTTTGCTTTCACAGCCAGGTTTGGTGCTGTTTACCCTGGTTTGTGTAATGTTATAATATAGTAATAATTATAATAATACTGTAACAATAATCTATCTATCTATTGCCAGACGCCATAATCCCGTAAGGGGTGGCCATTTGACTTTGAGTTATTTGTTTTACGGGGAGGGGCACTAACCCTCCACCAACCCACTTGCTGACACGTAGGGAGCACGTATGAGTTGGTTATATGGTTACCACCCAGCGTTGTAAATGGTTTCTTGGCTTACAGGAAACCATTTGGCTTGTCACTCAATGTAAAGCCACCTGTAAAGGAAAGAAAAGCAATAAGTGACAAGAGAGATGGGAGAAATAGGAAGAGAGGACGACAGGCACAGAAAAAGAATGATAAAGGCTAAGGAAGAAGTAGGCAGCACTACATCAAGTGAGTGGATGATCCCTAGTGGCAGCATACAATCATAAAACCTTCAGTCACCTCTTACGGATTTCAGAGATGACCTGCACATGCCCCTGATGACAACACAGTCATAAAAACAGTGTCTAATTTTTACAGATTTGAATGGTGAGCCGTACATGCCCCTGGTCTATCTATCTATTGCCAGACGTCTTAATCCCTTACGGGGTGGCCACAAACAAATCGCCTCCACATCGTCCTGTCCCCCGCCATTTCACTGCCCCGCTCCCAACTCACACACCCCCTCTCTCATATACCAGTGACTGCACATAATTGTAAAACCTTCAGCCACCTATTACGGATTTATGACACATGACCACAGTGCCATTTTAAGTCATTACACCACCAAATGTCTAACTTTGCCAAAAATCCTCTAAACTTAAAGTCAACTAATAAGAACTACCCAACTGACACATGACTGTACGTACAAAAGTTGTACCATGTTCATTATATACATACAGAATTCATTCATGCAGCTAGCACTCCAAAATAAATACAATAATAGTAATCAAAACAATCACTGTTCTAACCCTATTTCCCAGTAATGAATGGGATGGTTAAGACCAGAAGTTCTACATTGAACATAACTTACCCAACTGGATAAAAATAACATTCTAAGTAGGTTATCTGTACCAAGATTTCCCATTAAGCTCCACTCACAGCCAGTATTAATATCAATGAAGGAAAATTTCCAAACTAAAGGAAAACATGGTTTCTCTACACAGAAATTAAAGCGGTGCAAAAATATATCTCAGTTGCAACTTATCAATTGTAAACAAGGCAGTTGTAAACATATAAGCAAAATATAAATCGGTAAAGTGAGATTCCAAAGTCTGCCACTCAATTTACAATAGAGGTACATATGCTGTAGTCACAAATCCTTCAGGAAGAGTGTCTTTAATTCAATTTTTGCTACAGCCATAATTTTAAACTTTAGGGGAATGACTCTTTTTAGTTAACCCTTTCGTATGATGACAATATCTCTTTTAGTGAATCCTTTCCCACGATGACACCTTGTCCTTACATGACATGATTCACCTTATGGGGACATTGTATTATGATCATGTTAACTCATTCTCCATTATTTGAAGGTGGTAGGCAAGATTAAATCATATAAACTGCACTTAATCTATTATCTGACAATTTAAATGAACTTAACACTTACTATTTCAGTATCAGTCTCAGTCATTCCTCACTCTCATAAGTCTTGCCCCTCGGACACACTTTCTGTCAACTTTTCATTCTACATGCATGCCATACATCCATATTGCCTCAATGCATTCCTATTAGTAACAATGTTATTCATAGAAAATCCACATCTAAAACAGTTTACAACATGGAACTTGGCTGCAAAGAGTTTGACTCCAAAGTTGCATATATACTTAAGATCAGTCAGAGAATGCATACACCTCTGCTGAACTTTTTATATGAACACACAAAAACATGTAAAAGATATATGATGCATATACAGTACTAGTTCTGATTTGTTAAGAGAGAACAATCTCAACTATTCATAAAAGCTGCATAAAACTTTCATGATGTGTATTATAAAAAGCCAAATACCATAGGTTTGAATGATTACAGACAGGAACAATTAATAGTAACTACAGTATCTTTTACAATTTGCAATTAAAGGACTGCCACAGCTCAAGTACAGGTATACCTTTAAAATGTTTATGTAGGGTGCATTACTGTGGACAGTAATACTGCTAGGCTTATCAGTTATATGTCACTGCTCACCATCTTGTTATTTATTGTCAGAAGTGAATCATTACTAATGTCCACAACAGTACAGTCATAACTAAAGTATACTTAATCAGCCAGCAGACAAACCTTATGGCTAAGAGGTTAGAGCACCAGCGTTAAAAACAGGCACGTTGCTCTTGCTGCACGTATAACTTCCAT
The DNA here is from genome assembly GCF_032717465.1 of Coenobita brevimanus. Classification (NCBI taxonomy): domain Eukaryota; kingdom Metazoa; phylum Arthropoda; class Malacostraca; order Decapoda; family Coenobitidae; genus Coenobita; species Coenobita brevimanus. Next base: position 81,566 of record NW_027643735.1, on the reverse strand, counting down.
GCTATCCATCTCAAAATAATTACCCTCTACTTTAATAAACTGTGTCACTACATTAACTATCATGTAGAAAGAATTGTAGTAAAGCATTATTTTCCAGAAATTATATTAGTACTTAAAATTACACACAAGACTCATACACTTAGAATTTCAGAATACAGTAGTCCTTAAGTTTTTATCTTGGCATAACTCACTCAAGCGTGTCATATTGTTAGTGTTGGTCCCATGAGAAAGTTGAAGACGAAGATTGGAGCGGTATGTAGGTTTGTGCTGGCTGGTGGATCCTGCTTTTGGACAAACCCTAACTTGGCCTTGCAGTTAATGCATCTCACAGCCGAGAGCTCAAGTCCAGGTGTTTTTGTCCCTACGCCTTCCGATAGTGATGCTAGGAACTCCACTTGATCCCCAAAACACTAAGTCTGAAAAGGAAATCACGGAAGGTGTCATCGGCTAGGAGCGTCACATCAAAACCCTGCATCATCCCAATCCCGAACCTCCAATATGATGGAGTCATAGAGATACGAACCTCAAACGTGTACTCATTCTAGTTATCAAGAGTACAAGTGTCTGATCCCAAGACTGAGTGGAGAAGCTGGCATCGCTCTACCTCGGTACTTGAGGTTTTAGTGACTGGACATGCTGGGAGCTTCTGACCCAGGTAGCACCTCAGAGGCTTCTCGACTATATCTGGAAGATAAGTCAGTGCAGTCTTGGGGAGGTTGCGGACTCTGGCAATATTTACGTGGGTCACGGTTCCCTTCCACCTAACTATTGTCCCTTGCAGTGGTAGGCATCCATGTATAGTATAATAATAATAATAATGATAATAATAATAACAGTAATACTGGTACTAATAATAATGGTAATAATAATATTAATAGTACCGGTAACTGCAGATTTTTTGTTTCTTAAATGCACCACTTCTACTGCATGTTAAAGAATGCAGTACCGACAAAATCTTGAAATAACATGACTAGCTACAGTATACCGTCTTTACTTTAACTTGGCCCAGGTTTCCATCCTTTTGAAGCCTATTTCATACATCATAAGAAAGAAAAAGACAATATAGTACAGCAACTCTGCATCCTTTCCATGATACTTCTTCATAACTAGCACCATATTCTAGTGCTAATCTTTTGGCACAACTCAGCAATCAAGATGGAGAGATGGTAGTTTTAGGATAAGTTAAAATTAAAGTTGCATAGCAATTCATAGGCTGTACTGCATCAGGAGAGCACCTAGTAAACCCACTTTTTTGTGGGTGTGAGAAGGGAGTGTGAGTTGGGAGCAGGGCAGTGAAATGGCGGGGGACAGGGCGACTTGGAGGCGATTTGTTTGTGGCCACCCCAAACGGGATTGAGGCGTCTGGCAATAGATAGACAGATAGATAACTATATGCCAATAGAGGTTTCCTGTTCATATACAAGCTGCCACTAGAGAAAGTTTCAGTAAAATCAGAGAACAGCTTTAGGGCACATATAGTGTACATCCATTGTTCAGACATGGAGGGACAACAAATGAACTGACATATGCTTACTGCCCCAGTAATCCTACACCCACCATCCTTCTAATCAATAAGGCTGTACTGGTAAGAATAATGGTAAAAATAATACTCAGGGACACCATTGATATTTACAGCTATAATTAATGAAGACTGTGGATCCAGGAAAATGCTGATAAATCTACAGTAGAATGGGAAAATAAATGTACCGTACAGTGCTCAGCTGAAAAACTTTTTCTGCATTGCTCTTATTTCAAGTATACCAATTATAAATGCACTAACACAAATAATACTGTACCTTTATCATCCCTGTTTCCTTATATTTTTTTACAGCCTTCTGTAATAGTATAAAGTGATGCTAAGAAGTTAAAAATTACTGTAGATTTGTTTTGGTTTAGGCCTGCCATTGCTGGCAAAAGATAAACTGTGGTTGTACCACTGTGGTATTCCTATCCAAAAATACTTACCAGTACCAACACCTCTTACGTATACTACACTATCTTCCACTCACAATGCAACAGCTTCCAAAATACACAACAGCTTTAAAGAGCTGTGTAATGGCCTTGAGTACACCACTGATGCTGCAGCCTCACATCAGTTACTCAGCATTACGTAGATAACTCATTGTTAAACATTTTTTTTATTAAATTGTTTGGTAAATGTCTTTGGATCAGTTACATAAAGGGTGGCCATTTGACTCTGAGTTATTTGTTTCACAAGGAGGGGCACTAACCCTCCACCAACCCACTTGTTGACACGTAGGGAGCACGTATGGGTTGGTTATATGGTTACCACCCAGCGTTGTAAATAGTTTCTTGGCTTGATGGGTTTTCGCTTACCAAAAATCACTATGTTCTCGTACCTTCACCTCTTCAATATAATATAATCTATTTCATGTTAGCCTTACTCTAACCAGAATTTTATAATCATGTTAGAAAAGATATCTCAGTTAGGGGAGTTAAATACGGTTTGCTTTAACTTCTTCTCAACTATACCCTTTCTATTCTAACTTGGCCTAACACTGGTATCTCTCCACCTTGCATACTAAGTTGTGGCAATAGATTACCACTAGTATATGGTGCTAATAATGAAGGAGTGCTACAGAAAGGATGTAGAGCCATAGCAATTTTCTCTTCTGCTACTGTGCTGTGTGAAATAAAGTGAAGAAGGATGAAAATCTGGGCCAGGTTAATGTAAATGAGGTATTGCTGGCTTACCCAGACCAAGTAACATCATCTGGTTACAGCTAGTACAAATTACAAAATGGACACACACTGTACATGTTATGTGAGGAATGTACGTACTTCTATTACTCTTGGTCTGGTTGGAAAGCGATATGATATACAAACAATAAGAAATTTTCAATAGCAGAAGTTTGATCCAAAATATTACACCTTTCTTCCATACAACTGGTAGAGTTAACTGCCTGACTATGGCAAATCAGTCTTATAGAAAATTTAGCCTAGGAGGCTTTATTTTTTTTCAACAGTTTACCGTGCACTTAATTCCATAACTAAAAATAACAGCAGCTTATAATGGAGACTCACTGTATACTGAGAAATGTTGATGTACCATGCAAACTGGTACTTCACACGGAATGTATTGGCTTACAGAGCAAATACTGGTTCTGTGTTTCCTTCCTCGATGTGGGCGTAAAAATATACATACATGAAACAATAAAAAATCACAACATATTAAGATCACTGACTGACACAATCGACAAAATATAAAAATTTTCCCGATAACATCATCATCATTCTGACCCTTTTTTCCTGCCTAAAGAGGAAGTGAGATAAGGCCCAGACAAGGAAAGAGAAAAAATTGAAGCTGGCAGAATTACTGATAGCACGTCACAAATCAAATAACACCAAAGAAATAAAGGGGTAGGGGGCGCAACATCTGAAAAATTTACATAAGTATAAAATGAAGTTGTCTATCTATCTATCTATCTATAGCCCGATGCCCTAATCCCGCAAAGGGTGGCCGCAGACAAAACGCCTCCAAGTCACTCTGTCACCCACCATTTGACCCCCCTCCCTCATATACCTCTCAACTCCATCCCTCCACCTCATCCTCGGTCTAACCCTCCCTCTCCCTCCCTCCACCTCACCTACATACACCCTCTTAGTCAGTCTTTCATTCTCCATTCTCTCCACATGTCCAAACCACCTCAGTGTATTTCTCCTAATCTTTTCAACCACATCCACATCTACCCCACAACGTTCCTTCACTTCTTCATTCGTCAACCTGTCCCTCCACGTCACTCCACATGCTCCTCTCAAGTAACTCATTTCCACTGCTCTCACTCTAAAAGACTAAAAAAAATGGAATACTAAAAAAAAACAATGAAAATAAATGGAAAGCCTAATATTAAGGACACCGAATGGATAACATGCAATATTCCAACTAACAACAGCTCAGGTACCAGAGTTTGTTCACTACCAGAATTTAACCATCGCAACTACAAATAAACTGGGAAGAAGTACTTGACCTTCAAATCTTTATATCTCTTATCTTTTTATATCTCCAATTCTAGACTTATATAAACTGCCCCCTGTATTCAGCTATCTATTGTCTGCTTTGTATTTATCCTGCCTGGGCTGAGAGGAACAAATGTATCACCATCACATTTGTCTTAACTCTTTATCATTATCATCATCATCCAGACCTCCTTTCCCACCCCAGGGCAGGGTGAGGAGTAGCAATTTCCAGGCAGCTCAAGTCTGCCCAGTCCAGTGGGCCATGCTTCACTCATCACTCAAGCCCCCGGATTCCTGGCTCTATCTGATACGCCAAAAACTTTCACCACATTCTGTAACAACCCCCAATCCTGAGATGCACCACCCTCCCTTATATACTCTTTCTTGTACTTTCCCATCCCCTTTACTTCACCATTTTGTCCTTCTTGGTCAATCTTAAATACTAAATCTTCAACCTTGTTTTTTAATCAACCTTCCTTATACAGTTACCAAAAACTGTTTTGGGTCATACATATACAGTATACATACATAAATTTTGTATAGTAGTGTTCCATGCCTGCACAGCTCAGCATTTCTATTATTTATTTATATATTTACTTTTTTTACCTAATGGCTCTTTTTGATGTATTTAATATATGCCCTCCCACCCTAATCCTCCACCATCTTCTTTTTCCTCCCTTACCCTTATACTCTCCCATACTGACCCCCTACCCTGTTTTTGGTCCTAGTTCCCTATATAATCCACCTAGCTCTTTCTCTCCTCCTCCTTTCAAACACGTCACTATTACATAAAAAACATTCAATATCTTTGTAAGTATATTTAAACTCAAGCTAATTCTGGCTTCCTTACACTCTCATCTCGAGGTATGAATTGGAAGTGCAAGACAACTTTGGCTCTCATGATTACGAATATATCACTATACTTTGTTTTCGTAGTTATGCATACATCTCTATATTTAGCTTTTGCAGTTACACATGCCATACATCGATACACAGCATTTGGCTTTTGCAATATATTCAGCTTTTACGATTACACACACACTGCTATATTTACTTACTGTAGTTATGCATATATCACACTATCAGCCGTGCTCTATGTACAGTGCAATGTCTTTTCATTCACACAACCCACTGATGCTCCATACAGTCCATTATCAAAGGAATGCTATTTCAATGTATATTCGAGGACAAAAGTTCAGCCATTTCACCTCTTCTACTTCCAATTTTCTACTGCTGGCTAATATTCCTAAGCTGAGAGAGACTTGGCAAATTTCCCAGCCTATAAACACCAAAGTTCATCCAATCTCTCACCTCTTATGCTTCTCATTTTTTCTGCTGACTAATATTCCTATGCTGAAAGAGGCTTGGTACACTCCTCTGCCCACAGATACAAAAGTGTACCTTGTATTTCACCCCTTCCACATCCTTTTTTCTGCTGACTAATAATCTTAGGCTTGGTATGTTTCTCTGCCTTAATATTTCACCCCTTCTACTTCTCACTTTCCTTTGCTGGCTAATATTGCTAAGCAGAGAGAGGCTTGGTTTATTTCACTGCCAAGAAATGTCTCTCTGATACAAAGGGATGAAAGTATCAAAAGTACTATAGCGAACATGTTGTAGGTGTGAAGTAGATGCAGCTGAATAGTGAAACAGATGCAGTTGAATAGTAGATGCAACTGAACTCTTGTCCCCTTCTATACAATTAGTATTATGAAATACTAATACTATAAAACATCTGCTGCACACTTTAAGTATTACTGTATATACTGCACTTCTCAGCTGTGAAAGTTATAACAGTGCATATACAAATCAAATCATACACAGAAGCACATTAACTGGAATACATATGGTTCTCATTACTCATCCAGAAGTGTAATAATGGTAAATATACACCAATATAAATACAGAAAAATACAGAAATACATGAAAACATATAGTAAGACCCCTCTATGGCAGACTAATTAAGGGGAAAGTGTCCATCTCAAGAGGTTGTCCATCATGTAACAATTTATCATATGGCACCAAAATTTTGAGGTTTACTTGCAGACTGATTCACTCTTCACTATTTAATAAGCTGACACAATGTTATATTCAATCAGCAACAGTACAGTAGCACTGGTAGCACCAGGTTTATCTGAAATGTGAAACTGGTGAACTGCAGGCTGAAGTTGCTGCCTTGTCTTTCAGGCAATGTCACCCTTATCCATCTCACTTTAACTGGCTGCCTTAACAGAAGTCTGCCTCAGAGGGATATTACTGTACCAATAAAAATAAGAAAAAATATATATATATATATATATATATATATATATATATATATATATATATATAATGTTCTTTGGCTCAGCAACCTGGCATATCAAATTGCTATCTGGAACAAAGAAGCAACCAGCTGCCTTCAGTAAGTATTTAACAAACATCATCATCATCATCACCATCGTAGAAAATACATAGTCAACTAAACAGCCTCATTAAACAAGGAAATTATACATTCTAAAACACAGGCAACTGGTAAAATGGTAACAGGGAAAACTGTGGGTGTGTATGGTGTAGCAGATGAAATGCTGAAAGCATCTGGTGATGTAGCAGTGATATTGTGAATGTTTACGAGGGGAAGGGTGATGCTCTTATTCGAGGTAGCTGTAGAAAATTTTGGCCTGCATGAGCAAGGAGACTTAACATTAATAAGAGACAATTTGGTTTTATCCCTAGCAGAGGAACTGTTCATGCAATATTTAAAGTACTGTTAGGCAACTCAGGAAAGCTTTTAGGGTAAGAAAACATATTTACTTTGTTTTTGTTGACAGTTCTACTTTCATTACTCTATTTTCTTGCATCTGGATCCTTCCCACCCCATTTTCTGTAAGAATTAACGTTAGGATAATGCTTAGGTTAGATTCATATATGTCAGATGAGGTTATGAGAGTACATAATATTAAAACATACATGATCTGGGTTACAAGAGATTAGGAAGCTCTGGGTTAAATTAAGGTAGGATGGACCAGATTAGATTCAACAGGTTAGCATAGAGTGGGATAGGGTTATAGTCCAGCAAAAATAGTGTCTAACCTCAAACAAATTGCAATAAAAGGTTTCTCAGTGGAATATTGTTTATTGATATGTCCTCTATAACATAATAAAAAGTTTACCATGATTAACCTGGTGGAAAGTGGTTAACGGCAGCCATATTTAAAAATGGCAGCTTATACAAATCAAAAATCATAATTATTTCATCTTTATTACTATTTTAGATCATATTTCTCAGTTTTAATCTATCATTTGTTGTAGTTCTGGCCCTCCATGATATCTAGATATGCTATGATATCTGCCGTAAAGCTATTTTTATTCAATAACTAAGGGAAATTTTAATATTTTTAGTCAGTATATGTGTAATTTTGTCATCATTAGCTATCTTATATCTAGAGCAACATATAAGGCCTCTATGTAAGGCTTATTAAAGTCATGGATAGGAAAATAAAAAATATATACGAATAATAAACATTAGTACTGACAAGCGTCTGGCCAGTTCATTACCGAAAACCTTAAATTACCTATAACACAGGTATATGTTGTCCGATTTGGATAATTCCTGTGTCCATACCTATGTTTTTGGGGTCGACCTATTCAGTGAACATATCTGTTAGTCTCTATAATTATTATATTGCCTTTAGATAGGGGTAGCTCTATCCTATTTCATTCTGTTAAGACCGAATTGTACTTAATATTTAATTTTAATGTATATCATATTTAGTATTATTTTATTTGTATGAATTCTTTTATATTTGTGCTTTGTAATTATTCCTATCAAAAGGTTTGCTTAATTAAAATACCAGTGATATATTTTCTTTCATTTTCAGGCTGTCTGAAATGAAGTAACCATGGACATGGAGAAGTGTGCTTTGTGTGACAACAGACTCGATGGAGGCGAAGAAATATTTACCATAAGCCAAAAGGGGATTGATTCTATAAACAGAGCTTCTGACGAACGTGGAAAAACTATTAACATTGAGATTGGTCAGAGTCTTCACAAGAAATGTAGACAACGTTGGGTCAACCCTAAATACATTGCACTGGACCGCAAAAAAACAATCCGTCACTGATGAAACACCTTCCTGTTCCCGTCACTCTTCTGGTGTGTTCCAATTCAAGGAACAATGCATTTTCTGTTGTTCTGGTGTTAAGTATGATGGCAAAAAGAGAGGTTTTGAGGTTTCCCATGTAGAAACATCAGCTAAAGAGCTGGCTAAATACTTTGAATATGAACTCTGTGGCCATCCACCAGCATTATTTGATTCTTCAGGACTACTACGAGAGGCAAACAAACCTGCCTTAGCTGATGCAATGTGGGAGCTGACTTGTGACGTTCAGCCAGCCGATCCCAAATTTGAGGATGTGCAGTATGTGTTAGATGGAGGAGAACTATTACAGCGTATATCATGGCAAAGAGGTACCACATTTGAAGAGATCACAGCCCAGTATTGTAGGCATGTCACATCCAGATACAGAAAAGCGTGCATCGTGTTTGATGAATGTGGAAATGGGGCCTCCATCAAAGATGCTATTCACTGCAGACATGCAGGAGGTTGTGTTGGTGTTAATGTGTCATTCACCCCCAAAACAGTTGTGAAATTGAAAAAAGATGTTTTCCTGGCTAATAAAGAAAACAAACAAATGTTCATAAACTTGCTAGGAAAGGCCCTGGAGGAAGCAGGATGTAATGTTATCCACGTAAGAGAAGATGGAGATGTTTTAATTGTTAAAACCACCCTGAACTCTGCAATGAAAAAAGAAACAGTACTGATAGGCGATGATACTGATTTGTTGGTACTCCTCTGTTATCATGCTAATACTGATAGTCACAACATCTTCTCCAGACCAGAGCCAAAGGGAAATACCCAGAAGAGGAGGGTTTGGAATACTTTAGAGACAAAGAAAGCTTTAGGAGATGTCGTCTGTGCAAACACTCTCTTTGTCCATGCTATCTTAGGTTCTGATTCGACAAGCAGAGTTTATGGATTGGGTAAGGCTACAGCCCTAAAAAAGTTAATGAAAGATAAAGAATTCTGTCAACTGGCACGGGTGTTTGGTCAAGAAAGTGTGCACAGTAAGAAGGGTGTAACTGAGGCTGGAGAAAAAGCCTTAGTGTGTCTCTACAAAGGCAAACCTAATGAAAGCATAAATAATCTTCGTGTTAAGCGCTTTAGGGAGAAGGTAGCCAAGAGCTCAAAATATGTTGAAGCCAAATCATTGCCACCAACAAAAGCCGCAGCCAAATTCCACAGCCTTAGGGTTTTTTACCAAATTCAGGAATGGAGAGGTAGAAATGAGCTAAATGCTGAAGAGTGGGGCTGGAAGCTAAAAGATGACAAACTGCAGCCTGTTATGACTGACCTGCCAGCAGACCCTTCCAATTTATTAGCAATGATTAACTGTAACTGTACAACTGGGTGCAATACAGTGAGATGTAACTGCAAGAAACATGGCATCGACTGTTCATATTTATGTGGTGACTGCAAAGGCCTCCATTGCACCAGTTCAACACAGCCTGATATTGAGGAAAGTGAACTTATTAGTGATTAGTTCTGTAGGAGTGTGTTTTGGATAACTAACAATTATCATGCTGTAAAAGAATGAGTATCTTTTCTTTGTATTTTACATGCAATTCGGTACGGTAATAAGAAGCCTTTCATTGCGTTTAAGGAATTTATGGTTGAATATATGAATGCACCAACTCAGTGTATATACAAATGCACCAACTCCGTTCTTAATCAAAGCAGAGGCTTTAAAATGTGTTCACTGAATAGGTCGACCCCAAAAACATAGGCATGGACACAGGAATTATCCAAATCGGACAACATATACCTGTGTTATACGTAATTTAAGGTTTTCGGTAATGAACTGGCCAGACGCATGTCAGTACTAATGTTTATCATATATATTTTTTATTTTCCTATCCATGACATTAATAAGCCTTACATAGAGGCCTTATATGTTGCTCTACATATAAGATAGCTAATGATGACAAAATTACACATACACTGACTAAAAATATTAAAATTTCCCTTAGTTATTGAATAAAAATAGCTTTACGGCAGATATCATAGCATATCTAGATATCACAGAGGGCCAGAACTACAACAAATGATAGATTAAAACTGAGAAATATGATCTAAAATAGTAATAAAGATGAAATAATTATGATTTTTTTGGAATTGTATAAGCTAAAGCCACAAAACCAGAGTTCAGTGAGGGGGACCAAATTTGGCGGCCATTTTTAAATATGGCTGCCGTTAACCACTTTCCACCAGGTTAATCATGGTAAACTTTTTATTATGTTATAGAGGACATATCAATAAACAATATACCGCTGAGAAACCTTTTATTGCAGTTTGTTTGAGGTTCACCTAAAATATCGGCTAGATTGATTGGACTATTATAAAGGTGAGATTAGGTTAGCTAATGTTTGGACTGGATAGGATATGTTAGGTAAGTCTAGGTTATCTATTTCTAATGCTAACCTGCCAAGTCTTGTACAGGCAATGCCACTGGGGTGTCTGTGAGGAGGGTGGGGGTGGGGGTGAGATCAGGGTTAAGCACCAGGCCACACTCCCTCTCCAGGCTCACCAGGCGACAGTGGACGTACTGCAGCTTCACTCCCATGTCTCTGTGTCTCTGCAAGTCCAATGGTAATATCAAACTTATGGTCTGAACAAATTTACGACTATGGTAAATGACTACACAATCAACAGTGAGGCAGATGATGTGTGTTAAGCGCAACCATTTATTAAACTCTTCCACTCCATCAGGTTTCCCTCAAGCTAAACACAACTGTCTGGTGGTAACAATAAAATAAGGCTTGAGTCATACTTCAGACACTAATGAAGATTTTTTTTTCTTCCGCTGTATACTGTAGTAAAACAAAAATATTCACTACAAAAGCAACAAACTCAATTAACCCAGCATAACTTCACTCTAAATTTTCTTGTGAAGTGTACAGTTATGGTTAAAGGCTAATGTATATCTGAGTACAGCAGACTCCACCACCACCATTCCCTGACTATGTACATATTCCTTACTATCTCACCTACTGAATTCATCTAAATTTCACGATGTACTAGGCCTCAGGTCCTCAGTCCCTGGCAGTTCCCACTAATCCTCTTGATGATATCTGCAGCCACAATGAAGCTGAGTAGTGATGGGGTAGGGCAGAAATTACCCAGATGCTTTCAAGCCATAACTTCACTGGACATGTTAACTTTAATAGCATGGGAAACAACCAAAGCACTGGCACAACTGATATAACTTTTTGACACCACTGTTCCCCAGTATTAAATGGAGACCAACAGACTAAGTTACTTTGTTAAGCCAGTATTAACCTGCAGACACATACACTCCTTGAGAGCTGTGTGTAGTAACCTGCTGTGTATTAACTTGTGTACTGTATTAACCTGCTGAGCTCTACCAGAAGACATAATCCCACTGCCGCTGCTGTTTGGGTCCCTGATGATGATGGAGGATATTCTCTCTCTCTATTAATCTTCTAATTTTTCTCCCTTTCCTCCTCCTGTCTCTATTTTTCTCCCTGTTTTGTCTTTCCCTGCTTCCCTTCACTTTTTTCTCCATTTTTCTCCTTCTTCCTCCTATTTGTTTTTTCTTTTCTCTCTCTGTTTATACTCTATTTTCCTGACATCTTTTTCACTGTTACCTTTATTTTGCTTTGGTTTTTGTTATACTTTAAAAAAACATACTTTTTACCTTCCCTAAATCAATTCTTAATTCCTCATTGGCTTGGTGGATGAGTTTGAGAGAGTGTGTAAGAAACGGAATCTAAAGGTGAATGTAGGGAAGAGTAAAGTGATGGTCTTTGAGAGAGGTGAAGTCAGTGAATGTACAGCGAGGTTGGATGGTGAGGAATTGGAAAATGTGAGTAAGTTTAAGTACTTGGGTAGTGTGATGAGTAAGGATCGAGGTTTGGAGGGTGAAGTGCTTGAAAGGGTACAGCAGGGAAGAAAGGTTGCTGGTTCTTTGAAAGCAGTGATAAGAAACAGGGAAGTGAGCATGGAAGTGAAAAAGTTACTACATGACAGTATTGTGATACCAACTCTAACGTACGGAAGTGAAGCTTGGACGTTGTTGGAAGGACACAAGTCAAGAGTGAGAGCCGTGGAAATGAGTTATTTAAGAGGAGCCTGTGGAGTCACATGGAGAGACAGGCTGACGAATGAGGATATAAAGGAGCGTTGTGGTGTTGATGTGGATGTGATAGGAAGCGTTATGAGGAACACACTGAGGTGGTTTGGCCATGTGGAGAGGATGGAGGGTCAAAGACTGACGAAGAGAGTGTATGTGAGTGAGGTGGAGGGGGAAAGAGGGAAGGGGAGGCCGAGGATGAGATGGAGAGATGGGGTGGAGAGGTATATGAGAGAGGGGGGTGTGAGTTGGGAGCAGGGGAGTGAAATGGCGGGGGACAGGGCGACTTGGAGGCGATTTGTTTGTGGCCACCCCAAACGGGATTGAGGCGTCTGGCAATAGATAGATAGAATTCCTCATTGATCATGCATGTTTGCTGATATTTTTGTATTACCTTTTTGTACTCGATATTTTTGTATTACCTTTTTGTACTCCTTTTTTTGTTTGTTTTATGATGATGGAGGAGAGAGCCACCTTCTCAGCCATGTCATCACCACTTGTCCTCACACTGGCCCTTGTATCTGCAGGAACAGAAGCACTTTAGTTCATCTGATTACTCATTTCATCACCATTAACTCCTTCACCTTCATCATTCTTTGTCTGTGTCTGCCCTCCTCTCTTCCTATTTCTTACCACCATTCACTCACTTGATGTAGTGCTGCCTTCTTCTTCCTTTACCTTTGTCATTCTTTCTCTGTGTCTGTCCTCCTCTCTTCCTATTTCTTACCACCATCCACTCACTTGATGTAATGCTGCCTACTTCTTCACCCTTATCATTCTTTTTCTGTGACTGTACTTCTCTCTTCCTATTTCTTCCATCTTTCTTGTCACTTTTTATTACTCTTCTTTCCTTTTCAGGTGGCTTTACACTGAGTGACAAGCCTAATGGTTCCCTGCAGGCCAGGAAACCCTTTACAATGCTGGGTGGTAACCATATAACTAACCTATATGTTTTCTCCACGTGTCAACAAGTGGGTTGGCGGAGGGTTAGTGCCCCTCCCCGTAAAACAATGAGCTTAAAGACAAAAAGCCACCCCTTACTGGATTGTGGTATCTGGCTATAGACAGACAGATAGATAGATAGATAGACAGACAAATAAGAACTTCAATATGCTGATATTGTCTTTTAGTTCACTCATGCAACTATGGTATGGTTTTAGTCACCTTAAAAAATCTTTAGGAGTGAAACAGTTAACAAAGGGTATGTTCAATCCCTCTAGCCTGCAAAATCACACCTAAACTGAATCAAACCATCAAACAGAAACAGGAGTACAAAAAGATGGAGGTCAACACATTAAATGGGCTAATAATATTTCACCAAGTCAATATTATACTGCAATGGGAAAAGTGAAAACTAGTAAAAACTAAATGGCTGCAGCAAGAAACTTAAACGGAATCAAAAGAAATTGATTATAAGAGTGGTATGGGATGAGGGATAGAATACTAGACATCCACAGCCATGAGAGAGTTAAATATAGATACCTGGTACCGTGCAGATAATGTGACGAGCTGCTAAACAAACTGACATGACAGGCCTGGTGCTCACTCACTGACTGCACCCGGTTCAGCATTATCACCTCCCGTACCTCAACCAGGAGGTCTGCCTTGGCCTGCTGGTTGGCCCAAACATAACACTGTACAGCTTCCTGATGGCATCTTCCTCCAGGTCACTCTCAGGTTTTGTGCATCATTTCTGAAATATAACATAGTGGGGATATTTATACATCTCACTTATGAACACATCAGTAAAAAAAACAAAAAGTTGGAAACATACCAGATGCACTGTCTTGTTTTAAGGGAAATTATATGAATGTACAATACTATAGAGAAATGCTACTACTTTACATCAGTAACAGTTTTGTCTAATGGTAGGTGGAGTAAACTAGAATGAAATTTAGTACATAATGAAGGCATCTTGATTTGGTCTATTACTGGTATCTTGTTTTCATTTTTCTTGGAAGGAACAATCTTGCATGCCTCAAGCCTTTGGTTCCTACTTCCTTGCATTAAAAGAAATAAAAGATATAATATACATGAAGAAAAATGCACTATGAACTAGCTGCCTTAAATGTGGAAGCACATACAAAATTGTAAATCATCTCTAAAAATCCTATCACCATACTACACTGAGAAACACACTGAGGTGGTCTGGACATGTGGAGAGAATGGAGACTGAATGACTAAGAGAGTGTATGCAGGTGTGATGGAGGGAGGGAGAGACAAAGGATGAGGTGGAGGGATGAAGTTGAGAGGTATATAAGGGAGGGGGGAGTGAGCTAGGGGGGAGGGCAGTCAAATGGTGGGTGACAGAGCAACTTGGAGGCATTTCATATGGGACCATCCTTTCTGGGATTAGGGCATTGGGCTATTGATAGATAGACAGATAGACATACAGAACTGTAAATCATCTATAAAAAAATCCTATCACCATACTGAAAGGGATTAACCCTTGCTAAACTACAAACTTCATATAAGGTACAATGAAGGTGTGCACGGGCCCAGCTGCAAGTCTGGTATGAGGTACAGTTTACACTGGCTATAAAACAATGATTCAGAGGAGGTAACCTATCTTACAAGCAATCAGTGTGGCAGGGGTTCATGCTCTCCTTCTCACTCTACCTTCCAGCACTCTGTCCACATGTAGCCTATACATCACCTCAGAGCCACTCTCCTTATCCAACCCACATCAATTCATTCTCCATCATATTTCTATCATTCTAGCTATGACCTCACAACTCTGGAAGTATCTTCCTCTGTCTGTATTTCCTACTGCCTATGACCTCCAGTCTTTCAAACACAGTTTGTCCAAGCATCTTGAAACAAACGGATCTTGATTTTGGCTCTCTCGTTTTTTTTTTTCTTTTTCTCTCTTCCTCTCTCTCTCTCTCTCTCTCTCTTGGAGGGAACACTCTTACAATCTTGCAGGCTTCTGGCTTTTGGTTCGTTCTTGCATTAAAAAAAAAAAAATCATACAGTCTGGAAAAGCCCTCTGGTCCTGAACAAGTTAATAACCTGCCCAGTCCAAAAGTCTCTCCTGAGCTGAATAAAACTGCATGAAAGATGCAAGACAAAAAATGTACTGAAGGAGTATAGTTGTGCCTGAGTCTTTCCCATATTGGAGGAGACCAAACTGTGTGGCCCAGTCACCCAGGTGGTTGATGCAGGTGACATGGTGGCCCAGGGCTGAGTGGAGGCAGGCCAGGATGTGCCGATGATGGTGGAGCACAGGTGGCCAACGTGGAAAGGCTTGGCAATGCTGGGTGAGCTGTGGGATGAGTGGCGGAAATAATAATGGTCATGTTCAAGAATGGAAAACTGTTACTGATAAATGGCACAACCAGCTCCAAATTATCCCTTATGAGGTGCAAGAGCCCTGGGTTAGGGTACCATACTGAAAAATTTAGGGAAAACAACAAGTCTACTCTTCTTGTGGCATTACATGATCAGAAAAACACCATTTTTTTTTTTTTTAAGAACTAAACCTATGTGTAGGAGGCATAAGACTTATTCTACATGAAGCTACTAAACCTTTAAACCATCATGTGTTTTACTGAAAGGCATACTGAATTTGCAAACAAGTATGAGATGCACTTTTTATAGTACAATGGCTGAGACAAAGGTGTGGTTGCTGTTGCTGATCAACCAGTGTATGTTTGACCATGCAAGCCCATCAACACAGGCAAGCAACTGCCCCTGCAGGGCCATCCCCTGCAGTGAACTGATGTTTCCTTGCAGCTGACAGTGCCTGGCCACAGTGAGGTGCAGGGAAAAGTGTGGAGATTTGGTTCATGAATGGATGCCACATCTGTGTGTCTCTCCACCCAGTTAACAGGGGCATCCTAGTAGGGTCCACCTAGAGCTGTAAATGGCCTCCTGGGCAGGCCCGTCCCCAGAAGTATAACCATAGGGGGGCAATTGAGATATTGAGGGGGGCAGGTTATTAGGAGGCAGTCAATAATATAGAGCAAAAATTCAGTCCTACCTATGTTAATGCATGGGACCATAGATGTCACGGCAATAGTTACGATATAATCAAAACCAACATTTCTTTCTCTCTCTCTCTCTCTCACACACACACACACACACACACACACACACACACAGTCGCACACACACAGTCGCACACACAGGAAGACATGGAATAAAAAAATAGGGTTGCATTTACTGACGCTTTCCAGGTCTCTACAAACAAAAGTCCAAGTAATATCAACATTGGTTTCTGCTTTAGATAAGAACTCATAAGATTTGATTGTTAGGAAAATTAATGAAATTTTGCATAAATTTACAGTGTGTTGGTAATTTCATCACTTCATATGAACTAAACTTTGAAGTAATAATTATATGTCCAAACAACATAGCTCATCATTTTAATAAAGGAAAAGAGAAAGGAAAATGTCTTAGACTTCAAATCTGCTGCTGCTCTTAACACAATTGGATCTTCCTGCTTCTTGCAGCAAATGTATGGAGAAATTCATCCATATTAATTTTCTGAGTGTATTCAGCGAAAAATGAGAGTAGTACAAGGTTACTTTTTTCTTTTATGGGTCATAGATCGTCTGTAAGGTGTTAGTACACGTGAGAGTGTTGAAAAGGATTTTTCACATACAGCATTACTAAAGCCAAATGTGAGAGCAGCTGCATACAATTGGTAGACTTCACTGAATCCTCTTCTATAAGGATGAAGAAGCAAGCACAAGTCGTTTAAAGTTTTGTGTACTTTGTCATCAAACTCTTTTTCAATAAAGGTCCTTGCCACTTGACATTCACTTTGGAGCAGAGATGAGTCAGTATTAAGACCTATGAGAGAAGCTACTGGGGCAATTTTTTTAGGATCTAAGAAACTCACACTGGGTTCTAGGCCTAAAGGCATGAGATTGCAGCAGTCACTGCACTACTGCATTCACCAAATCTAGCATCAAGCTCCCCAAGGCAGTTATCTACAATGCTGCAATAAATCTGCCTGAACAGTGTTGCTTCACTTTCTGCATTGATAGGATCTTCTGAATGTCCTACACTGGCCTCAACAACTGAATCTTTTGACAAATGTGCAGGCAGTTTGCGGCTCCACTCTGGAACCTTATGTACATATTCAGGTTCAGAGAGATTATGATCTGCAAGTTTTGTAATGATTCCCTCAAAAATTGTTACATCATTTCTCATGTCTTTTACATTGCAGACCACAGATTCAATTAGTCTAGTTCAATTAGTCTAGTTCATCAAATCACAATCACTTGATTGTAGGAGCTTATCAGCAGGTTTAATTAAACTCAAGACTGTCTGAACACAATATGCAATGAACATATACTTCCTACTTCTGATTTGCTTCAATAAACCTGTTGCCTCAATACAAATTACAGCATTACATCCATTTTCTTCACAAGATTCAAGTGCATTCACTATCCTTTCATGGTTTTCTAAGATAGCAGACACAGTATCTAAATGACCTGACCATCTCTGTTCCAAAAGTCGATTGAGTTTTGTTCCATCATAAATCCTGTCTAGCTCTGGACGGTGTAGAAAGTTGTACAGTCTATTGCAAATGGAAAAAAACAATTTTACATCATTCTGCATTTCAACTGAATGTACCACAACCAAGTGCAGTTGGTGAATGAAACAATGTACATATGGGATTTCCTTCTGAAGTTTTTCTTGTAGCTTTTTTTGAACACCTCCATGCTGACCTGACATCACAGATGCTCCATCATAACATTGAGATAATATACTACTGCAATCAAGTCCACATTCATTTAGTGTTTTAAGTATTAATGAGGCCAGGCTTTCTGCATCAAAATCATCTGTTGTTGGCATACCAATTAGACTCTCATTTACTTTACCACCCTTTACATATCTTACAACTACAGATATATTTTCTGTGTTAGTAGGGTCACGAGTTCCATCAGACTTAATGCTAAAAAATGGTATGTCAGCCTCCTTGATATCATTAACAACATTCTCTATGACAGTGTCTTTCATGTCTATTATCTCATTCTGAATCCTAGCAGAAGTATAGGAGGCATTCTTAGGAATCATTTGAATAATCTCTGAGAGCTTCTTATCTTTAGACAATGTATACTGAAATAACTTCAAAAAAAGACCAGATGGCTCACCTTGAGACTCACTACTTGTATCGAGACACCCTGCTCCACTCTTACCATCTCCACGCATAGGTAGCTCATTCACACATAAAAACTGAATTACCTCTACCACTGATTTAATACAGTACCTGTTTTTCCCCAACTGCTTTTCATTTACCATTGTACTGACACTCTGGTTCTTCTCTATGCGCATTTTTCTCTCCTGCCATATAACCACAGCTTCTACATGAGTTTGAGAATTTTCGTGTTTTTGGAAACCTCTGTGTTTGTCTAATGCATGGCGCCAGTTTGAGTAACCCTCTTTAGTAAATGTACGATCTTTAGAAGAACTTTTAAAATGTCTACAGGGAAAACAAAATGCTGCCCCCTCTTCTACTGAATACTCAAGCCATGTGCATCCATTATACCAGGATGCTGAGAAGTCTCTCTTACTATTACCATACTGCTTTGGATTAAAAGAAGCAATCTTAGGCTGTACTGGTTCATGATCAGCCTCCTCTAAATCTGAAGGAATTTTGATTTCACTTGGTCCTGATCCATCTCTACCAGTCTTGTTTTACTCCGGTTCTTTTTCTTTCTTATCAGAAGATGAATTTGGTTCAGTTGCTTCCCATGTGAACCAACAGGCTTGAAGTATGAAGTAATAGACATTGCTGATAATTTTCTGAAGATTCTTCACATAAATCTATCCATATGGTCACAATGCTCCTGACCTGTGGATGAGTGACACCAAGCTCTTGGTAAAATCATATTATGGTATGTGGTAAAAAAATGTGAGTGTGTGCACAGTGGCAGAATGGCAGGTAAGTCATTTGGCTTTTTGTGAAAAATTAACAGAACTGGAATAGGCTAGGCCAATGTCCTTGGCTAGACAGGCTAGTTAAAAAAAAAAAAGGATAAATTACCCTTTAGCACAGAATAGGAATTACCAAAAAATAAATAGAAAATAAGCAAATAAATAAACCTTGTAAAAGTATAGGGGATGATAGTACAAAGTAAAATATTACCAAACAATAACATATTATATATAATAAGAATTCTGAAAGTCGGCTAAAATCCTTTGGCCTACCCTTAATAAAAACAGGACAAACCTTAATGTTATGGTTATTATTAACTTTATGTATCAATTTACTTGAATACAAGCTGCATGCCTATACTGTATCTAGGCCTAAAAAAAACTAGGCTAGACCTAAAATTAATGAAAAAAAAAGCCTAGGCCTATCCTAGCCCGACCTGACCTCATAACAATGATTAAGAAATCTTGATAAAACTTATGAAAATCATTTATCCCATACTTAACATAACCTATTTTGAAGCAGCCTAACCGTACCTAACCCTAGCTAATCCTACCCAGTGTCACTTAACCATACCATACCCGACCTAACCCAACCAGTCAAGCCTAAAATGACCTAATCCAACCTAACCTAACCCAGCCTAACCCAACCAAATAAAACCCAACTCAAAACCTATCAAAACCGACGTATTCTAAAGCAATCTAACCTCATCCGTCTATATCTAGTCGAACTGAAGCCAACCCAACCAAAAATTACCTAATCAGACCAAACCCTGCCCAAAGTGACCTAACCTAACTTTCGATCGGCTATATATTCGCTAAGAAAAATTGCGGTCCGAACGTCTACGGATGGCACATTCCAAGTTTCGCCTGTTCTGTGTACACGTACACTGTGTGTGTGTGTGTGTGTGTGTGTGTGTGTGTGTGTGTGTGTGTGTGTGTTTACCTATTTGTAGTATACAGGAATTGAGCAATGCTCGTGTTGTCCTGTCTCCATATCCACATTCATCAAGTCTACCTTTACACACATGAATGTTTTTCTCAAGCACCACCTCTTTGTCTAAGTCGTTCCAAATATTTAAGTATTTACCTAATATACCTAATTGTGATATACACGGAATGTACTATGCTCGTGGGTTTCCGTCGTTGTTTCTCAGTAAAGTCGAATTTAGCTTTAAACTCGTTTAAGTTTTTAGACTGGACGATCTCTTTGTCCACGCTATTCCATAAGTCTATACTTCTGTAAGGAAAGCTATATTTCTTGATATCCTTCAAGCAGCTTGACTTTTTCAATTTCATTCCGTGTCCTCTTGTTGCTCTCTTATCCCATACAAACAGATCTTTGTCAATTTTATCTACTCCCACCATGGTCCTGAACACCGCAATCATGTCTCCCCTCTTTCTCCTTTCCTCTAACGAAGGCAAATCCAGTTTTTCCAGCCTCTCTCTGTATGACAGGTCTGTCAGACTGGGGACCATCTTGGTTGCTGTTCTTTGTATTCTCTCAATCTTGTTTATATCTTTCTTTTTGTGTGGGGACCACACTACCGCTGCATATTCTAACCTGGGGCGGATCATGGCCACTATCAATTTTTTTATCATTTCCTCATCCATATAATGAAATGCTACTCTTATGTTAGTCAAGAGTTTATAAGTCTCTCCAACTATCTTGTTAATGTGCTTTTCTGGTGACAAACTATCTTGGACCAGCACTCCCAAATCTTTCTCTTCTCTCCTTTTTGTGATTAATTCATTACACAAAAAATAATTCAGTGATGGTCTCCTGGTACTTTTACCCATTTCCAATATTTTACATTTCTTTACATTAAATTTCATTTCCCACGTCCGGCTCCAATTGTGTATCCTATCCAAATCCTCCTGCAATATTTTACAATCCTCCTCAACCTCTATCTTCCTCAAGATCTTTACATCATCAGCAGACAGACTTGCATAACTGTTCACTCCATCTACCATATCATTTACGTAAATCAGGAACATTACTGGCGCCAACACTGAGCCTTGAGAGGTGTGTGTGTGTGTGTGTGTGTGTGTGTGTGTGTGTGTGTCTGTCTGTCTGTCTGTCTGTGTGTTGAGTCGTGTGTGTACGCAGGAGAGCCTGTGTTTGCGTCAGGCAGGGATACTGAGTGTGGAGGGATGGCTGAGTTCATATTAAGCCTGTGTGAATAGAGGTTTTTGTATGCATGTTAGTAAATGTGTGTGTGTGTGTGTGTGTGTGTGTGTGTGTGTGTGTGTGTATTTACCTCTTTGTATTTACCTATTTGTAGTATACAGGAATTGAGCAATGCTCGTGTTGTCCTGTCTCCATATCCACATTTATCAAGTCTACCTTTACACACATGAATGTTTTTCTCATGCACCACCTCTTTGTCTAAGTCGTTCCAAATATTTAAGTATTTACCTAATATACCTAATTGTGATATACACGGAATGTACTATGCTCGTGGGTTTCCGTCGTTGTTTCTCAGTAAGTCGAATTTAGCTTTAAACTAGTTTAAGTTTTTAGACTGGACGATCTCTTTGTCCAGGCTATTCCATAAGTCTATACTTCTGTAAGGAAAGCTATATTTCTTGATATCCTTCAAGCTGCTTGACTTTTTCAATTTCATTCCGTGTCCTCTTGTTGCTCTCTTATCCC
The DNA here is from genome assembly GCF_032717465.1 of Coenobita brevimanus. Classification (NCBI taxonomy): domain Eukaryota; kingdom Metazoa; phylum Arthropoda; class Malacostraca; order Decapoda; family Coenobitidae; genus Coenobita; species Coenobita brevimanus. The sequence goes on along the minus strand of NW_027643735.1, from coordinate 59,854 downwards.
ATACAAACAGATCTTCTTTGTCAATTTTATCTACTCCCACCATGGTCCTGAACACCGCAATCATGTCTCCCCTCTTTCTCCTTTCCTCTAACGAAGGCAAATCCAGTTTTTCCAGCCTCTCTCTGTATGACAGGTCTGTCAGACTGGGGACCATCTTGGTTGCTGTTCTTTGTATTCTCTCAATCTTGTTTATATCTTTCTTTTTATGTGGGGACCACACTACCGCTGCATATTCTAACCTGGGGCGGATCATGGCCACTATCAATTTTTTTATCATTTCCTCATCCATATAATGAAATGCTACTCTTATGTTAGTCAAGAGTTTATAAGTCTCTCCAACTATCTTGTTAATGTGCTTTTCTGGTGACAAACTATCTTGGACCTGCACTCCCAAATCTTTCTCTTCTCTCCTTTTTGTGATTAATTCATTACCCAAAAAATAATTCAGTGATCGTCTCCTGGTACTTTTACCCATTTCTAATATTTTACATTTCTTTACATTAAATTTCATTTCCCACGTCCGGCTCCAATTGTGTATCCTATCCAAATCCTCCTGCAGCATTTTACAATCCTCCTCAACCTCTATCTTCCTCAAGATCTTTACATCATCAGCAAACAGACTTGCATAACTGTTTACTCCATCTACCATATCATTTACGTAAATCAGGAACATTACTGGCGCCAACACTGAGCCTTGAGGTGTGTGTGTGTGTGTGTGTGTGTGTGTGTGTGTGTGTGTGTGTGTGTGTGTGTCTGTCTGTCTGTGTGTTGAGTCGTGTGTGTACGCAGGAGAGCCTGTGTTTGCGTCAGGCAGGGATACTGAGTGTGGAGGGATGGCAGAGTTCATATTAAGCCTGTGTGAATAGAGGTTTTTGTATGCATGTTAGTAAATGTGTGTGTGTGTGTGTGTGTGTGTGTGTATTTACCTCTTTGTATTTACCTATTTGTAGTATACAGGAATTGAGCAATGCTCGTGTTGTCCTGTCTCCATATCCACATTTATCAAGTCTACCTTTACACACATGAATGTTTTTCTCATGCACCACCTCTTTGTCTAAGTCGTTCCAAATATTTAAGTATTTACCTAATATACCTAATTGTGATATACACGGAATGTACTATGCTCGTGGGTTTCCGTCGCTGTTTCTCAGTAAGTCGAATTTAGCTTTAAACTCGTTTAAGTTTTTAGACTGGACGATCTCTTTGTCCAGGCTATTCCATAAGTCTATACTTCTGTAAGGAAAGCTATATTTCTTGATATCCTTCAAGCAGCTTGACTTTTTCAATTTCATTCCGTGTCCTCTTGTTGCTCTCTTATCCCATACAAACAGATCTTCTTTGTCAATTTTATCTACTCCCACCATGGTCCTGAACACCGCAATCATGTCTCCCCTCTTTCTCCTTTCCTCTAACGAAGGCAAATCCAGTTTTTCCAGCCTCTCTCTGTATGACAGGTCTGTCAGACTGGGGACCATCTTGGTTGCTGTTCTTTGTATTCTCTCAATCTTGTTTATATCTTTCTTTTTGTGTGGGGACCACACTACCGCTGCATATTCTAACCTGGGGCGGATCATGGCCACTATCAATTTTTTTATCATTTCCTCATCCATATAATGAAATGCTACTCTTATGTTAGTCAAGAGTTTATAAGTCTCTCCAACTATCTTGTTAATGTGCTTTTCTGGTGACAAACTATCTTGGACCAGCACTCCCAAATCTTTCTCTTCTCTCCTTTTTGTGATTAATTCATTACCCAAAAAATAATTCAGTGATCGTCTCCTGGTACTTTTACCCATTTCTAATATTTTACATTTCTTTACATTAAATTTCATTTCCCACGTCCGGCTCCAATTGTGTATCCTATCCAAATCCTCCTGCAGTATTTTACAATCCTCCTCAACCTCTATCTTCCTCAAGATCTTTACATCATCAGCAAACAGACTTGCATAACTGTTCACTCCATCTACCATATCATTTACGTAAATCAGGAACATTACTGGCGCCAACACTGAGCCTTGAGGTGTGTGTGTGTGTGTGTGTGTGTGTGTGTGTGTGTGTGTGTGTGTGTGTGTGTGTGTGTCTGTCTGTCTGTGTGTGTTGAGTCGTGTGTGTACGCAGGAGAGCCTGTGTTTGCGTCAGGCAGGGATACTGAGTGTGGAGGGATGGCAGAGTTCATATTAAGCCTGTGTGAATAGAGGTTTTTGTATGCATGTTAGTAAATGTGTGTGTGTGTGTGTGTGTGTGTGTGTGTGTGTGTGTGTGTGTGTGTATTTACCTCTTTGTATTTACCTATTTGTAGTATACAGGAATTGAGCAATGCTCGTGTTGTCCTGTCTCCATATCCACATTTATCAAGTCTACCTTTACACACATGAATGTTTTTCTCATGCACCACCTCTTTGTCTAAGTCGTTCCAAATATTTAAGTATTTACCTAATATACCTAATTGTGATATACACGGAATGTACTATGCTCGTGGGTTTCCGTCGCTGTTTCTCAGTAAGTCGAATTTAGCTTTAAACTCGTTTAAGTTTTTAGACTGGACGATCTCTTTGTCCAGGCTATTCCATAAGTCTATACTTCTGTAAGGAAAGCTATATTTCTTGATATCCTTCAAGCAGCTTGACTTTTTCAATTTCATTCCGTGTCCTCTTGTTGCTCTCTTATCCCATACAAACAGATCTTCTTTGTCAATTTTATCTACTCCCACCATGGTCCTGAACACCGCAATCATGTCTCCCCTCTTTCTCCTTTCCTCTAACGAAGGCAAATCCAGTTTTTCCAGCCTCTCTCTGTATGACAGGTCTGTCAGACTGGGGACCATCTTGGTTGCTGTTCTTTGTATTCTCTCAATCTTGTTTATATCTTTCTTTTTATGTGGGGACCACACTACCGCTGCATATTCTAACCTGGGGCGGATCATGGCCACTATCAATTTTTTTATCATTTCCTCATCCATATAATGAAATGCTACTCTTATGTTAGTCAAGAGTTTATAAGTCTCTCCAACTATCTTGTTAATGTGCTTTTCTGGTGACAAACTATCTTGGACCTGCACTCCCAAATCTTTCTCTTCTCTCCTTTTTGTGATTAATTCATTACCCAAAAAATAATTCAGTGATCGTCTCCTGGTACTTTTACCCATTTCTAATATTTTACATTTCTTTACATTAAATTTCATTTCCCACGTCCGGCTCCAATTGTGTATCCTATCCAAATCCTCCTGCAGTATTTTACAATCCTCCTCAACCTCTATCTTCCTCAAGATCTTTACATCATCAGCAAACAGACTTGCATAACTGTTCACTCCATCTACCATATCATTTACGTAAATCAGGAACATTACTGGCGCCAACACTGAGCCTTGAGGTGTGTGTGTGTGTGTGTGTGTGTGTGTGTGTGTGTGTGTGTGTGTGTGTGTGTGTGTGTCTGTCTGTCTGTGTGTTGAGTCGTGTGTGTACGCAGGAGAGCCTGTGTTTGCGTCAGGCAGGGATACTGAGTGTGGAGGGATGGCAGAGTTCATATTAAGCCTGTGTGAATAGAGGTTTTTGTATGCATGTTAGTAAATGTGTGTGTGTGTGTGTGTGTGTGTGTGTGTGTGTGTGTGTGTGTGTGTGTGTGTGTGTGCGCGTGTGTGTGTGTATTTACCTCTTTGTATTTACCTATTTGTAGTATACAGGAATTGAGCAATGCTCGTGTTGTCCTGTCTCCATATCCACATTCATCAAGTCTACCTTTACACACATGAATGTTTTTCTCATGCACCACCTCTTTGTCTAAGTCGTTCCAAATATTTAAGTATTTACCCAATATACCTAATTGTGATATACACGGAATGTACTATGCTCGTGGGTTTCCGTCGCTGTTTCTCAGTAAGTCGAATTTAGCTTTAAACTCGTTTAAGTTTTTAGACTGGACAATCTCTTTGTCCAGGTTATTCCATAAGTCTATACTTCTGTAAGGAAAGCTATATTTCTTGATATCCTTCAAGCAGCTTGACTTTTTCAATTTCATTCCGTGTCCTCTTGTTACTCTCTTATCCCATACAAACAGATCTTCTTTGTCAATTTTATCTACTCCCACCATGGTCCTGAACACCGCAATCATGTCTCCCCTCTTTCTCCTTTCCTCTAACGAAGGCAAATCCAGTTTTTCCAGCCTCTCTCTGTATGACAGGTCTGTCAGACTGGGGACCATCTTGGTTGCTGTTCTTTGTATTCTCTCAATCTTGTTTATATCTTTCTTTTTGTGTGGGGACCACACTACCGCTGCATATTCTAACCTGGGGCGGATCATGGCCACTATCAATTTTTTCATCATTTCCTCATCCATATAATGAAATGCTACTCTTATGTTAGTCAAGAGTTTATAAGTCTCTCCAACTATCTTGTTAATGTGCTTTTCTGGTGACAAACTATCTTGGACCAGCACTCCCAAATCTTTCTCTCCTCTCCTTTTTGTGATTAATTCATTACCCAAAAAATAATTCAGTGATCGTCTCCTGGTACTTTTACCCATTTCTAATATTTTACATTTCTTTACATTAAATTTCATTTCCCACGTCCGGCTCCAATTGTGTATCCTATCCAAATCCTCCTGCAGTATTTAACAATCCTCCTCAACCTCTATCTTCCTCAAGATCTTTACATCATCAGCAAACAGACTTGCATAACTGTTCACTCCATCTACCATATCATTTACGTAAATCAGGAACACAAGTCAAGAGTGAGAGCCGTGGAAATGAGTTATTTAAGAGGAGCCTGTGGAGTCACATGGAGAGACAGGTTGACGAATGAGGATATAAAGGAGCGTTGTGGTGTTGATGTGGATGTGATAGGAAGCGTTATGAGGAACACACTGAGGTGGTTTGGCCATGTGGAGAGGATGGAGGGTGAAAGACTGACGAAGAGAGTGTATGTGAGTGAGGTGGAGGGGGAAAGAGGGAGGGGGAGGCCGAGGATGAGATGGAGAGATGGGGTGGAGAGGTATATGAGAGAGGGGGGTGTGAGTTGGGAGCAGGGCAGTGAAATGGCGGGGGACAGGGCGACTTGGAGGCGATTTGTTTGTGGCCACCCCAAACGGGATTGAGGCGTCTGGCAATAGATAGATAGATAGGCACATTACTGGCGCCAACACTGAGCCTTGAGGTGTGTGTGTGTGTGTGTGTGTGTGTGTGTGTGTGTGTGTGTGTGTGTGTGTGTGTGTGTGTGTGTGTGTGTGTGTGTCTGTCTGTCTGTCTGTCTGTCCGTCTGTCTGTGTGTGTTGAGTCGTGTGTGTACGCAGGAGAGCCTGCGTTTGCGTCAGGCAGGGATACTGAGTGTGGAGGGATGGCTGAGTTCATATTAAGCCTGTGTGAATAGAGGTTTTTGTATGCATGTTAGTAAATGTGTGTGTGTGTGTGTGTGTGTGTGTGTGTGTGTGTGTGTGTGTGTGTGTGTGTGTAATTCTAACTCACAGAAGAATCATGGAAGAGAATTACATGCGCTTCAGTTGAAGGTGTGGGATGATGGGTCTCTTTGATCCCACTTGAACACATACAAGACTTCAGCATGCAAGTATAATTATGCAAACACACACACACACACACACACACACACACACACACAAAATCACGTTCACCTCCTGTGATGTTTGACTTTGGAAGGACCTACCAACAAAAGACCGTAATGCATAAATCAATTTAATTTAGCCCAGTCTCAACTAACCTACCTATATTTGCTCGAACTGAACCCTGGCTAACCTCGAATGACCTAATCCAACTTAAATCAACCCAACCTAATCTAGCTTAACCTCATCTAACCCAGTCTAATTGTATTTAACCTCACAATCTCACGTAACCTCCCTATACCTAACCTAACCAATTCTGACGCAGCCTAACTGCATCTAACCCTACCTAATCCTACCCAGTCTCACTTAACCATACCATACCCGACCTAACCCAACTCAGTCAAGCCTAAAATGACCTAATCCAACCGAACCTAACCCAGCCTAACCCAACCAAATAAAACCCAACTCAAAACCTATCAAAACCGACGTATTCTAAAGCAATCTAACCTAATCCGTCTATATCTAGTCGAACTGAAGCCAACCCAACCAAAAATTACCTAATCAGACCAAACCCTGCCCAAAGTGACCTAACCTAACTTTCGATCGGCTATATATTCGCTAAAAAAAAAAAATTTGCTGCCTGAAAGTCAACGGATGTCACATTCCAAGTTTCGCCTATTCTGTGTACACGTATATCTTTGTTCTTACCTAATTGTATCTTTACAGGAATGAGTCAAGCTCGTACTGTCCCGTCTTGAACCATATTTATCGTACATATCCTTAAATTTGTGAATTGCTTTGGCACACACTATTTCATTCGGTAGTGCATTCCATTGATCAATTGCTCTGTTTGGGAAACTGAATTTCCTTACGTCTTTATCACCTCTCTTCTTATGCAATTTTTTGCAGTGTCCTCTTGCTGATGCTTCTCCATATGTTAAGTAATCATTTATGTGTGTGTGTGTGTGTGTGTGTGTGTGTGTGTGTGTGTGTGTAATTCTAACTCACAGAAGAATCATGGAAGAGAATTACATGCGCTTCAGTTGAAGGTGTGGGATGATGGGTCTCTTTGATCCCACTTGAACACATACAAGGCTTCAGCATGCAAGTATAATTATGCAAACACACACACACACACACATATACACACAGCTCTCTTTCTCTCTCTCTCTCTCCAACTCTCTCTCTTTTACTCTAGTTCATATTTCAAGTGCACATGTAAGTCTATGTCTGACCTTTCACCATATATGTCTGCCTGATTCGCCACGGCTACAATATATCATCTTGCCTGGTCATTACTTACAGCCTCGTATCTGCATAATAAACTGTGAAATATTGTAACTGGCGGACCGTGGTAGGAAAACGAGAGAAAAAGAGGCTGGATAAGAGAAAAGGAGCCGAGAGTAGAAGCAAAAAGAACAGAGAATGAGATAAAGAGAGCAGAGACTGACACAAAAAGCATAATGGCATGAATGGGGCCAGAAAAAGTGAAAGAGGAAGGACAGAAGAGAGGAAAAGGATAGACACCCAAAGCAGCACTACACTGAGTGAGTGGATGGTGTGCACAGGAAAATGGCACAGCTAGGAACAATTTTACAATGCAGTACTTAGTCTCCTGTCATGACACCATCACTCCAGCAACCAATGTTTGTGCAGTGGGCATGGTGAAGGATGACCCTCCTGTCCTAAGGTGCTTTCAGCAGAGGTAAAATGGGTTTATAGCTTCATAAAAACCTATGCATTTGTGTCTCCTGTTGCCACTATTTGGTAACATGGAGGCACCTTTCATACTCAGAGGGTTAAGACGTCTTCCACAGTGGTACTGCATGTCATTACTGTACTTTCAAGTTTATAAATGATATATTTATTAATTTCTATATTAACCCAGTGACATTAAGTTGGTGCTTTAATAAAGGCATGTTATTTATAAGTTAACATATTTAGAGAACAATTATGATGCTATAGCATGTGTAGGTCTTTTCACCTGATGGCAGCTGTCCATGGCACCACCACCGTGCATTGTCAAGATGGCAGTTATGGAGCAGCATGTCATTACTAATGCTAGGTATTAATATCAACCACCCTGGCATAGTAAATGGTTCCTAGACTACAAAAAACCACTTGGTTTGTCAGTCGGGGTAGAAACACCAGGAGGTAGCACTACACAGTGTGAGTGGACTGCAGGTGCCCCAAATTATAGGAAGGCAAGTTATAAGTACACACTCACTCACTCACCATTTCAGCCCCTGGAATCCTGACTCCACCTCATAAATATCCTCACTTAAATGCTTCATATTCTGGCATTAATATCCTGTATATCTCAGGAGTCAAGATGGAGAGATGGTTATTTTATGCTGTGTTAAGTAGACAAACAGACAGACTGACAAATGAGGAAGTAAAGGAGCATTGTGGTGTTGATGTGGTTGAAAATGTTAAGAGAAATACTCTGAGATGGTTTGGCTATGTGGAGAGGATGGAGAATGAGAGACTGACCAGAAGAGTTTACCAGTGAGGTGGAAAGGAAGAGGGGGAGGGGGAGACCAAGAATGAGGAGAGGGATGGAGTGGAAAGGATGGAGAATAAGAGACTAACTAGAAGAGTGCATGTGAGTGGGGTGGAGGGAGACCAAGGATGATATGAAGTGGAGACGAAGGGCAGTAAGAGACTGAGTAGAAGAGTGCATGTGAGTGAGATGGGAAGGGAGACCAAGGATGAGACGGAGTGGAGAGGATAGAGAATGAGAGATTGACAGGAAGAGTACACGTGAATGAGGTGGAGGAGGAGGCCAATGACAAGATGGAGGGATGGAATGGAGAGAGATATGAGAGACGAGGGGTGTGAGTTGGAGGGAGGGAAGAGGACAGGGTAACATGGAGGCAATTTGTCAGTGGCCACCCCTTACAGGAATAAGGTGCCTTGCAACAGATAGATAGACACAGATGATAGAAAAATGGATAAAGTTACCAGATAGAGACATACCTGACACAATATATAGCAGACTGAGTGTGGAGATACCAGGCCATTCTCCAAAAGTGTTTATAGGAGCTGCAAGCCAGTACTGTTGCAGTGCTTGTTCCCCACCACACTGTAAAATAGAGAGACATGATAATATTAATAACAACAATAATAATAATCATCATCATAATAATAATAATAATAATAATAATAATAATAATAATAATAATAATAATAATAATCCATCCATCCATCCATCCATCGTCCAATCCTACGTTGTCCCATGAGGAACGTAGGAGCCCGGGGCTAAGCAAGTTGGTGCTGACAATTAAGATGAGAGTGATTTAAGATGAGAGTGAGAATAATAATAATAATAATAATAATAATAATAATAATAATAATAATAATAATAATAATACAGGATATACATAAAGGTACATCATAATAATCCATAATCAAGAATAAGTGAAAAGTGAGTTATGTATTATTCTAACTGTGGGACGGTCCCCACAAAGTGTGCAAACAAATGTCAAGTGGCAGTATTTGGTCATCATCATCATCGGGACCTCCTTTCCAACCCTAGGGCAGGGTGAGGAGTAGCAATGTCCAGACAGCCCATATTTGCCCAATCTACTGGGTCAGGCTTCCATTCATTCATCATTCAAGCCCCTGGAATCCTGGCTCTATTGGATATGCCAAAAACATTCACCATGTTCCGTAGCTTCACATAAACAAGTCTGATAGAGAAGCATTTGGTAAATATTAAATTCCATACAACTAAGGCAATGACAGGCTTCAATAAAGCACTACTTTCTCAGAAATACGATACTAACGTAGATATGGACGCCAACTCCACTGAACTCATTAGTGAATTGATTGTGTGTAAGGGACTGCTGGACAGAAGACCAATTTATGCAAATGCAAACAGCCTGTCAAAAATATTCTTTCGTGTGTATGATATTTTTTATTAATGAGCATTTCAGTGATGAGTGGTCTCTGCTCTTGGCAAATCTCATAAGTTTACCTAAACATGTAGAATAGCTATGATTGTTATGTTACAATTTTGGGCCCACGACTGAGTTAGGCTCACTAGCTGGGTAGCAGATGACACTCTGAATGTCCCCCATTAGTGTAATAGCAAGAAAATGGCTAACCAAATTAAGCTTTTACTTGTGGAATAGTTATACAAGTACAGTAAGACCTCACTATAACGGACTAATTGGGGCCAAAGCCATGCCGAAAAATGTGAAATTCTGATAGAAGCGACATCCGGACTTCCCCCTGCTAACCCAGACTTTTTCCAATGTATCAGACATTAGTCCAGATCACACCATTGGTTTATAAACTGTTTTGACAACCACTGCGGTACTGTACTGTGTTATACCTTCACTACAGTAATCAAATGGTATAACATGTATAATAATACTGTACTGTACACTGATAAAGATGTCTTTTATTTTCCTTAGTGTGGTGAACATGGCTGAAGTGGTCAGGCAGTACGGACTGCTTCTGGCTTTATCAGATTTTTTCTGATAAATAGGAATTTAGTCCAGTAGCTCCACGATTCCGATAAAAGCTAATTCCGGTCCCATGAAGTCCTTTATATCAAGGTTTTGCTGTACATGCTATTGCCATTATATAGATATAAATAAAAAAAGTGAATGTTGGAAAATAATATCTACCAGTCACTGTAAAGGGTAATTCAACATACTTGCCATTCTATTAAACAGAACATTCAGTCTGACTTAAGGTTTTACAGTGGAAAATATTCATGAAATACATAAACCATCTCTCTTCAGCTGCTGCGTCTGGCCTTTAACTAAACAGTATATTTAGGTGAAGTAAATATGGAGGCTAAGGGACTGACAAGAGATCAAGCTGGCTGGATGAATTTTGTGCGGAGAAGCACATGACCAGGGATTTGGAACCCCTTTTAAAGTGGCAGCGTCCGGACTGACTCTATCGGATAAGTACACGTGAAGCTACAGAACGTGGTGAAATTTTTTGGCCTATCAGATGAAGCTGGGATTCTGTAAACTTGAATGGTGAGTGAATGGAAGTGTGTCCCACTGAACTGGGCAGACTCTGGCTGTCTGGATGCTGGTACTCCTCACCCCACCCTATGATGAAATATGGAAGAATAAAGAAGGTAATAACTTATACCATTATTTAGCAAATGAAAGTATTAAAATAATAAATCAAAAAATATATAATAAAACAGGTATTGATGCTGATGAATTAAAATGTGATGAACAGAAATAAATGCTGCATCACAATGGGCATGACCTCAGTTGTAGATGTTATACAACTCATGAAACAAGTCTTCACATTTCAGAGTACTGAATGGTGGATAAATAAATGTGAAGGCCAATAACCCATGCACCTGACTGATTTTTATTCCTACTTGACCATTTTCTTACTTAATTTCACTATGCTACCCACATGCCTGTGATGGAGAATAGGGATGGGATGACGATTATACGTTAGGTGAATTTCCCCATACACAAAACTTCCTTTGGATGATTTAGAGAATGTACAAAGCAGTTTGCCACATTTATGTAAATGAATATGCTGAAAATATACCAGTAATCATAACATCAATAGACAAAAACTATAGGAAAACTACAGGATGCATCTGTTAACCTAGAACCATAAGACTGTGCAAACCAGACAATGAAAAACTACATCTTAAAACTCTTACCTTCTCCAGTCATATTTTCTGATGAGTCTCGTCGATGGCCATTAGGTCTGTTTGGTGGATAATTCTGCTATGTATTCTCAGGCGTTGTTACCTGTGAGGTGGAGAAAGTAAAGGCATAATGAGATTCATAACATATCATTTATAGAGGTTCCAACATGCTTGCATACATCGGCCTTGACCACCTAACGGCAGTTCTCCATGCTGCTTGATCTCTGGCAGCCTTCCTGTTCAGTCCCTTATCCCTGAGGTCACACTATGACCTCATCTCTGGTCTTTTTCAGTGTGCCTCTTGCAACCCTACCCTCGACATTCACTTTTCTTACTTTTTGCACCAAACTGTCATTCTCCATCCCCTCCACAAGCCCTTATCATCTCAGTCTACCCCTCCTCATCACAACACCAATACATCTCTAGTCCCATCCTTCCTCTAAATACTTTAGTTGTAAACCTAGCCCCCCCATGCCTTGCATTCAAGGATGCACTACACATCCATCTAATCATTGTCAGTTCTATATGTTTGAGCCAAGAAATAAAGCATCTTCTTCCTTTACTGCCCAGGTCTCACTACCATACAGCATTACATTCCTAACACATGCTGCCTACAAAGATCCCTTAGCATGGAAGGAGAGCCCTCTCAATGTCAGGAGAGGCAACAGCTCCCTGAACTTCTTCAAACCACTCCTTACTCTGGCCAAAGAGATGCTACAGCCTCACCTCCAGTACATAACATGTCTCCCAAATTAATAATAATAATAATAATAATAATAATAATAATAATAACAATAATAATAATAATAATAATAATACAGTAATATTCTGGTCTTTTGTTTCTCAAAAGCACCAGTCCTTCCATAGGGAATTCTCTAGCTCTGGAAACATGTATACATTATTTTTACAGTTACAAGAATTGTGACATCTCTCATATACAATACAAACTTCATCAGTAAAAAAAAAAAAAAAAAGAGAGGAGGAAAAGAAAGGGGCAATAATTAAACCCTACAATCATGTCATAATACCTCTCTTCAGGACGTAGCATTTTTTAAAAAAGAAAGGCTTTTAGCTGTCTCTTAAAGGATTCAGCAGAAGAGAGTTGTCTCATGGACAATGGCAATCTATTATATAATCTAGGGGCTCTATACACAAAAGAACGATCAGAGAAAGATGACTGGTGGATGGCTCCTGACTCGTCAAGACGCAAGGAATCATCTTCACTGCATAACATCACACCTGGGCGTGTCGATGGGAGTTTAAACAATTCAGCAAGATACTTCGGTTCACCAAACTTAAGAACCTTGAATGTAATAAGACACAGTTTAATTTTAATTCTAGCTTTTACTGGTAACCAATGCAACTCAATCAGAAACGGGGTAGTTGAGGTTCTCGGGGGGAGACCAAACATAAGCCGTGCCACCCTGTTCAACACAGACTGAACTTTTGTTAGTATATTATTTGGAAGACCAACCCACAGTGAATTACAATAATCAACACGAGACAAGACCACTGCATGGACCAATGTTAAGAGTGTTACGAATTCTACTGTCTAGAGGAAGAAAATTCTAATTGTAACATGGCCAAACAAGTAACCCGTAAAAAGTGAACGAATCATATTAGGAATATAAAACTGAGCAAAAAGTTTGATATATATTACACATTATACAATCATTAAATGGTCTCACCAAGGTTAACACTGCCAAACAAGCTTGCAGGAATAATGGGAGAAACTTCGCTTTTCTCTAATTCGTCAAAACCTAACTGGTTAAGCAGAACAGTAATACCCTAATACATAAATATTAAAAGGTAAGGTTAAGCCATTAACTTAGCTGTAAGGTGACCACATGAACTAGAGTAAACCTCTGGACCACTTGTACACAATCGAGGAAACAGAAAGCAGGAGCCGTTAGTCTCAGAGGCTGCTAACACCACACAGATCAGTCAAGGAGTGAGTCACAGACGAACAGCTCCCTCCCTCAACTCCATCAGTTACCCAAGGTTACCAATTGGTCTTTTAAGATGTTGCAAACTACTGTATTATATAAAATTTCAACCTTACTACAAAACATACTAAAGTTAATATAATTATAAACACAAAACTGGAGAATTACTAAATTCATAAACGAGTTCATAATGAATACTTATTACAGAAAAATTAAAACACAAAACAACTGAACCCTACCAAGCGCAGAGCTCACACAAAAATTAGTAAGCATGTCCATGACACCTTCCCTCTAAGATAAAATTTACTGGTAAATTTTATCATAGTCCAGATGAACCTAGTACCTATGAATATAGCTTTACAGTTCAGTGTATTAAACACGAGAAAGAGTATCAGCCAGGATATTCTCTTGCCCCTTGATATGCCTTATTTCTAAATTGTATGGCTGAATCAACAATGACCACTTCATTAGTCTCTGATTTCTGTTTTTCATTCTGTTTAGAAACTTCAGTGGATTATGATCGCTGTAAACAATCACTGGATACCTTGCATTACTTACATAAACATGAAATTTCTCTAAAGCTAGTATCAATGCCAAGAGCTCCTTTTCAATGGTAGCATAGTTTCTTTGATACTTCTTAAACTTGGTTGACATATAACGCACAGGATGCAAAACTTCATCTTTTCCAAACTGAAGTAAAACAGCACCCGCTCCTGAATCACTGGCATCCACATGTAGACTGAAGGGTTTCTCAAAGTCTGGAGATCTCAGCACTGGAGCAGTGGACAACAAGGCTTGGATGTTTTCAAATGATGTTTGACATTCAGCTGTCCACTTGAAAATCTTCTTTGAACTAGAGAGGTCAGTTAACGGAGCAGCAACCTGAGAAAAATTTGGACAAAATCTTCTATAATATCCAGCCATCCCCAGGAAACGTAACAAGGACTTGCGGTCGGAAGGTGGTGGAAAGTTCTGAATGGCATCTATTTTAGCGTCGACTGGTTTAATATGACTTTCCCAACCACGTGACCCAGGAATACTACTGTAGCACGTCCAAACTCGCTCTTTGCAAGATTTAGGGTAAGATCCGCCTCAGCCAGTCTAGTAAACAGTGCCCTGAGTCGTTCAATGTGTTCTTCCCAAGTAGATGAGACCACCACCAAATCATCCAGATAAGCCTGCACTCCCTCCAGTCCTCTGATGACATTGTTTACCAAACGTTGGAAGGTGGCAGGTGCGTTCCTCAAGCCAAAACTCATGACCTTATACTAATACAAGCCATCTGCCGTGATGAAGGCAGTGCAACTTGATAGTAGCCCTTCAATAAATCCAATTTAGTAACGAACTCTGCTTTTCCAATTCCATCAATCACATCATCCAGACGGGGTAAAGGAAATTAATCTGGCAGAGTAACGGCATTCACGCGACGGTAGTCGGTGCACAGTCTCTTACTTCCATCTGGCTTTGGAACAAGGAAGCATGGCGAAGCCCACTCACTGTCGCTAGGTTCCGCCAGATCATGGGAAATCAAAAACGATACCTCCTCTTGAAGCTTCTTTCTCTGGGAAGGGTTGGCTCGGTAAGAGGCTTGCTTGATTGGCTTGGTGTGGTCCAGTAGGATGATGTCATGCATCACATCACGACATGGCCTAGGAACGTCACCGCAGATCCCTCTGAATTCCCTCATCAGATTCACCAGATCTGCTGACTGCCGAAGTGAGAGGTGCTGCAATTTAGGACCAAAATTAGACAAAAGCTCAATGTTACATAGCTTAAGGGGATCAGCTTCAAAGAATTCTGGATCTTCCACTCCCACTTCGTGCTGTACCATGATTTGTCCTCCTCCTCTACAGTAGTATGGCTTCAGTAAGTTTATATGTACCCGACGTTCCTTTCTTCCACGATCAGGAGTCTCTATTACATAGTTCACAGAGTCAACCTTTTCTTTGACTCTGTATGGTCCAAAATACTTTGCCTGAAGAGCATTCTTAGCTAAAGGAAGAAAAGCCAGTACTAAATCACCGGGATTAAAGTTTCTTTCCACTGCTTTCCTGTCAAAAATCTCCTTCATGGTTTCCTGTGCACCCTTCAAATTTTCTCTGGCAAAATTTCTGATATGATTTAACCTTTCTCTGAACTTTTGTACATATTGTAAGAGAGGTACAGTGTTATCCTCTGATACCCAACTTTCTTTGACTAATTTGAGTGGTCCCCTAACCTCATGTCCATACACGAGCTCGAATGGGGCATAACCAAGAGATTCCTGCTTACTCTCTCTAATGGCAAACAGAAGCAGATGTATCCCTTCATCCCACTCTTTCCCTGCTTCCAGACAATACTTTCTCAGCATTTGCTTATAAGTCTGATGAAAACGCTCTAAAGCGCCCTGTGACTCAGGATGGTAAGCTGTAGCAAAGTACTGCTTAACAGACAACTCATGCATCACTTGTTGAAAGAGACCACTTGAAAAATTCGAGCCTTGGTCTGACTGAATGGATCTGGGTATACCATACTGAGTAAAGAATTTGGTCAGTCCCTTAACAATTAATTTAGCAGAAATTTTCCTCAAAGGAATACATTCAGGATACCGAGTGGTAGCTCACATAATCGTAAAAATGTACTGGTTTCCACTCTTAGTTTTTGGCAATGGACCTACACAGTCAATTATAATATGACTAAATGGCTCTCTCACAACCTCAATGGGCTTGAGAGGTGCTGGTGGAATAACACTGTTAGGCCTCCCTACCAGTTGGCAAGTGTGGCATGTCTGGCAATATTCTGAGACGTCCCATTTCATCTTTGGCCAAAAGAAATGTCTCATTAACTTGCTACAAGTCTTACGAACTCCTAAGTGTCCACCTAGACCAGAGGTGGCCAAACAGTCGATCGCGATCTACCAGTCGATCGCGGCCACTTGTTTGGTCGATCGCCGTTCCCCCATAAGACTTGGCATCAGCTGCTCAGCTCGCCAACATGGCAACAGTGCGCAAGTTGTACGTGACACATTCCTGTCTCTTGACTCTTCCCTCGCATCAGTCATAAACGCGCGGTGTCAGTAGTGTTGGAGCATACATACAAACGGGACGTTACACAGTTGCACGAGTGTGGTGTATTAATTACTGTGATTATAATAAACTGAATTAATTGAACATGAGTGGAGCAAAAAGACCGAAAACCTACCACTTTCATGAAGAGTGGGAGCATGATTTCTTTTTTACAATGTATAAAGACAAATGCATCTGTTTGATATGCCGTGCTAGCATTGCTCTGCCGAAGAAAGGAAATTTAGAGAGACATTTTTCAAGCCTACACAAGAAATATGATGTTGATTTTCCTCCTAAAACTGAGATAAGGAAAATTAAAGTGAGAGAATTGAAAGCTCAATTAGGAGCACAACAACATTTGTTTGCTAAACCTCTTTTACAGTCCCAAGCAGGAACTGAAGCATCCTTTCGTATTGCAAATGTGTTAGTGAAACACAAGAAACCTTTTCAAGATGGGGAAATGGTGAAGCAAGCTTTTCTTGAAGCTGGAAATGTTTTATTTGACAAATTAAAGAATAAAAGTGAAATCATGCAAGCAATTAAGGACATGCCTCCATCTCGACAATCTGTGACGAGACGAGTGGAGGGAATGGGTGAAGACTTGGAAAACAAACTGAAAATGGACATAGACAACTGTTGTTTTTTTTTCCTTGCAATTCGATGAGTCGACTGATATAGTGGATACTTCTCAGCTAATTGTGTTCATAAGAATGGTTTTCTCTGATATGAGTCACAAGGAGGAGTTTTTAACTGTGATTCCTGTGAAAGGGACAACTAGAGGTGAGGACATTTACCAACATTTTTTTCATTTTGCCAAGAAAACAAGCCTTCCACTACAGAAACTAGTATCCAATGCAACCGACGGCGCCCCACCCATGGTTGGTAAGAACAATGGGTTTCTAGCACTCTGCCAAAAAAATGAAGATTTTCCTGATTTTTCAACAGTCCATTGTGTCATACATCAGAATGCACTGTGTGCTAAAGTTTTGAACATGGCAGATGTCATGAACATTGCCACCAAGATTAATTCCGTTCGAGCAAGGAGCTTAAGGAGACGACTCTTCCGAACTCAGCTGGAGGAAAATGAGGCTGAGTATGAAGACCTGCTATTGTACACTGATGTCAGGTGGCTTAGTCGGGGACAGTTCTTAGAAAGATTCCAGTCCTTGTTGCCTGAAGTGATTCAGTTCCTGGAATCAATTGGAGAAAGTACATATCCGCTGCATGAAGCACTATGGTTGTTAAAATTAGCTTTCTTGACAGATTTAACAGCTCATTGTAATGCATTCAACCTTCAGCTTCAAGGTAAGGATAAAACCATTACTCAGTTAGTTAGTTCCGTAAATGCTTTCAAATCAAAGCTAAAATTTCTAAAATCTCAGCTAGGAAGAGGAAATTTGAAGAACTTCCCTAATTTACAAAAAGCTGTAGAAAGCCGTGATGAAAGCAACTGCACAGGCGATACATTTTGTACTGAAATACAGAATCTTTGGGGAGAACTAGAAAGAAGATTCCAGGATATTAAGCAGCTTGAACCTATCCTGGTTTTTATGTCACATCCATTTGCTGAAGTTGATATTGAAGGAATTTCTGCAATTATCTCCTCTTTGTTCAACATGAATGCATCAGATTTGGAGGAAGAAATATTGAAGCTTCAATCTGATATTCCCTTGAAAGCAAGAGCTTCAGAGGAAAACTTCTGGAATCTACTCCATGAAGAACAGTACCCAGGATTGAGATCTATAGCTCTTCGGTTGACTGCATTTTTTGGGTCAACTTATCTCTGCGAAGAAGCCTTCTCCCAAATGAAGATAATTAAATTAAGATACCGAAGCCGCCTAACCGATGAACATTTGAAATACTGCCTCCACTTGTGCCTCAGTAGTTATTAACCCTCCTTCAGTAAATTATCACAAGATATGCAGTGTCATGCATCAACTTCGCAATAAGGTTGGTGAAAGAGTCCTTTCATAGGTAGGATGAGGTAAAAACTTTGGTAAAATTTAGTATCAACTGATTCTTTTCTTTCTTAATTTAGTTTGAACTGATTATTTTTTTTTAGTACTATGCTATTTGAAATTTTTTTCCCCAGTTGACGTAATAATATTATGTGATTATGTAATATGGTAGATCGTAAAAGAGTTTCAGTCTTTAGAGTAGATCTCGGATTCTAAAAGTCTGGCCACCCCTGACCTAGACCATCATGAGCTAAACCTATTAAATCCTGACGGTAGACAGTTGGAACTACAACTTGGTACAAAACGTAAGTCTGATCATTAGCAGGTACATCTGTTGGTCTATACTTTCTCATAAGTATGTTAGAACGAGTGAAGTAACAGGTACTTGAAGGGGAGTCTACCTCATCATATGACTGACGAAAATATTTAAGCAGGTCGGGATCTTCTTGTTGTGCTCTAATAAGCATTTCTTTAGTGATAGGTAAATTCTTTATCTCGTCACTGTCATTAATACTTGTTTGTTTAAACAAATTACTAAGGTCAAGTCCAAGATCATCTTCATTTTCTACAGCCTCACCCTCAGGAGAGGACTCACCTGTATATACTCTGTGTGTAGTCATACTTCTAGTTATGGCACAACTAGGAAAAAGATACGGGTTTTCATTTTCTAATTGTTCTGTTGGATTGTAACTACCGGGTACAAGGGTTACTACAGGATCAGGTACCAGAAAATCACCAGCTATGTCATTACCCAACAAAAATGTCATGCCATCAACTGGAAGGGGAGAATCCTGAACTCCTACACTGATATATTGCTGCACAAGATCTGACTCTATATAAATTCATGCTAAAGGAACAGTGACAACTCCACCAACACCCCTCAGAACCACGTGCTCACCAGTATAAGAGTTTTCCATAAATGGAACAGCACTCTTAACTACCACACTGTGTGATGCACTGGTATTCCTTAATATCTGAACTGGGTAAGAAATTTCTAATGAGCTATCACTTGAAACTAATCCCTTAAACATGAATGGACCAAATGAGCCAGTCTTATCACTTGAGGAGGCTACGGCAGTAACATTTTCCTTCACTGTACTTAACACAAGGGAAGATTCTGATTTAGCTGCATTCTTTTTTGCCAGCTTTGGACAATTAGCAATGACATGTCCTGGTTGTTTGCAGTAATAACAAGCATTAACTGATCCTAATGCAGTTGGTTCTTTTCTTGATCCTGAACTCTTAGCATTCTTAGACAAATTGACTAGGCTTGCTAACAAGACTGAGATTCTTTAAGCTTATCACCCTGATCACTTGACTCCTCACAACCCCCCAGCCTCCTGCCAACTTGTCCATAGCGGTTCTGAGGTTTAAGCTTAGTACGATGTGTTAAGGCATAATTATCTGCTAATGTTGCAGCTTTACTCAAAGTGGTCACCTCACGTTCATCCAAGTACAGCCTGATGTCAGAAGCCACTGAACGTTTAAATTCTTCTAACAGGAATAGTTCTTTTAAGTCATCATAATTTTTTACATTTCTAGACCTAATCCATCGCTGAAATAACCTCTCTTTCTCTGCTGCAAACTCAACATACGTTTCTGACTCTGTCTTACTTAAGTTCCGAAAACCTTTGTCTATATGCTTCCGGAACTAAATCGTAAGCTTTGAGCACTGCCTCCTTAACCTTGGTGTGATCTTTGCATGTTTCTTCTGAAAGGCTAATAAAAACAGTCTTTGCTTTTCCGACCAATACCGTCTGAACCAGAATTGACCAGTTCTCCTTTGGCCACTTTAAACTATTTGCAATCTTTTCAAATTGCAAAAAAAACTCTTCAAGATCACGCTCATCAAATGACGGAATTAACTTGGCATGCTTACTGACATCAAACTGAACCTGAATATTACCTTCCCTTTTTAATTCTAACTCTAGTTGTAACTTCTTAAGGTCATGCTCCCTTTGTTCTCTCTCATGTTCCCTCTGTCGCTGTGAAGCTTCCCTCTGTTTAGCAGCCTCAACCAATTCCAACTTCCTCAAAGTAATCAGTTCTGAAACATGGCTGCCACCTTCACCCACAGGATTTGTATCACACAAAGTTAAAGCAGAACTAGGAAGTATATTGCTAGACACTAATGTTTGAATTACTATCCTTTTGAGTTCTTCTTTTCTTATTTTACTGTCAAATGGTATTTCATAATAAGTAGCAAGCGAAACCCAATCACTTTTTTTCAAAACTACATCCTGTAATAATGGCAATGAAGGGTCAGCAACAAATTCAGCTAAATCAAATACTGCCATAATAACTTACAGAAATGCCAAAGTAAATCAAAACAATGAAAAGAAAGAGAAGACTCTTCAAACCACCATAACTCGGAATTAAAACGTCTCCTGGCAAAACGAAGAAAAGCTTCACTCAAGGCTTCAGAATTATCCCGGTCGGGCCCCCATATGTTACGAATTCTACTGTCTAGAGGAAGAAAATTCTAACTGTAACATGGCCAAACAAGTAAGCCTCGGACTTGGAGGCGATTTGTTTGTGGCCACCCCAAACGGGATTGAGGCGTCTGGCAATAGATAGATAGATAGATTTTATCCAGATTTCCCATACAGCGTGTTGCATGAAATGTCTGACAAACTTCAGCAAGTTGTTCTTGAGACAATTTTGAGTTAAAAATTGCTGCATCAACATGGGTTCATTTCTCATCTATTATGCTCAGGTTCTGTTGGGAATGGCAGCAGATTAGAGACTGGTATCTGCAAAATGTTATCCACCACCACCACCAGGATTATCATCATCATCATGTCTCTTTTTTTCCCCACCTACAAGTGGGGTTAGGTGGGGTCCAGAAGGCAAGGAAGAGGAAGTAACAAGATAGTGATGGACATAATCATTTTATCCAACCTTCCTATATTTTAAAAATTCAATGCAGCTTTATAATGAACCATGAGTATCTTTTAAGTAAACAGTTAAGTCACCATCAATTTAACAATGAAACCACCAAGACATGGAGTACTTGGAGAACACAACACCTAAACCCTTCAATCACCAAGCCCTTGCCCTGTGACTGTGACCTTTGACTGATTATTCCAAATACAGTAATGTGCCTTACTTGTAACAATGGCTTTTTGTATCCTGGCTCCCTCTCTGCACCAGCTTCAACTTGTTCTTCAATTTACTCCTCAGACCACCAGCTTCTTTCATCACCTTAGCCACATCTTTCTTCTCTTTGGTCATCTTTTTCTCTTCTGCTTCCTTCATCCTGCAAAATCAATTATCATAATCAGTACAACATTGCCATTTACAGTTGTATCCTTGGTGGATTTGGATATATCTCAGCACCTCTTTCTGAGCCATTCATTGTGCACATTTCATCTCAGTGTGCTTTTGTATATTACTGATGCCAACACTGTCACTGTACAAGCACCATAAATAACAGTGCATAATGCTGAGGTGTAATATACAAAAAGGGTTGTTATGAGAGAGGGTTGTATACAAGAGAGGGGCATGTGAACTGGGAACACAATAGTGAAATGATGGGGGACAGGGCGACATGGAGGCGATTTGTTTGTGGCAACCCCTTATGGGATTAAGGCGTCTGGCAACAGATAGACAGATGGATAGATAGGTTGTTAAGGAAGGGCTGCTATCAGGCCACCTATGCTCCCTACACCATTTAACCCTTTGACTGGACCTGATGCACACAGTTTTTATTCAAGCTAACACCAAAGTATTTTATAAAACTATGACAGTTACTAGCAGTCACAGGCTCATGAAAACTAACTAGAAATAAACTCTTTCTCTGTAACTGATCCATCTAAAAGTTATATTTAGGCAAACACTACATGATTATACTCAGGTTTAAACTAGTGCACAACAGTACATCATTGTAAAGTATCATATGCATTATATACCACAGTATGCACTGTGCATATATAAATTGCTGTATATAAGTGGTGTATATGCTTTTTGTGTCTTCATTGTGTCTTGGGCATTATGGGTACTACTTCCTGCTCTTTGGTTTGATTTGAGTGGTGTCTGGGACAGTCTTAGATCAGTGCTGTTAAGTTACTGTTTGGATTTGGAGAGCACCCATTTCTTACTATTTACCAGTCATCATTTGGGAGGCAATGGTGTGAGTACTTTATTTATGAGGATTTTTATGTACTCTTTTCATAAATAACATTGTTCATTTCATATTGTGATCTATTGCAACAGACATTAGTTTATTATGTGTAACACAATTATTATTATGTGAATGTGTTCCTTATCCCCAGCTGTGTTGCGACACTGTCTTGTTATAACTTATCCGCTTTGTATGTTAGCCATTATGTTTCATGTGACTGATATGTCCTTGATGTAACGAGTTGTAATATAAACCTTTGTTTTCCGGTCGAAACCACTACATCTGCAAAATGTTATTTATCCACCACCACCACCACCACCACCACCAGGATTATCATCATCATCATGTCTCTTTTTTCCCCACCTACAAGTGGGGTTAGGTGGGGTCCAGAAGGCAAGGAAGAGGAAGTAACAAGATAGTGATGGACATAATCATTTTATCCAACCTTCCTATATTTTAAAAATTCAATGCAGCTTTATAATGAACCATGAGTATCTTTTAAGTAAACAGTTAAGTCACCATCAATTTAACAATGAAACCACCAAGACATGGAGTACTTGGAGAACACAACACCTAAACCCTTCAATCACCAAGCCCTTGCCCTGTGACTGTGACCTTTGACTGATCATTCCAAATACAGTAATGTGCCTTACTTGTAACAATGGCTTTTTGTATCCTGGCTCCCTCTCTACACCAGCTTCAACTTGTTCTTCAATTTACTCCTCAGACCACCAGCTTCTTTCATCACCTTAGCCACATCTTTCTTCTCTTTGGTCATCTTTTTCTCTTCTGCTTCCTTCATCCTGCAAAATCAATTATCATAATCAGTACAACATTGCCATTTACAGTTGTATTCTTGGTGGATTTGGATATATCTCAGCACCTCTTTCTGAGCCATTCATTGTGCACATTTCATCTCAGTGTGCTTTTGTATATTACTGATGCCAACACTGTCACTGTACAAGCACCATAAATAACAGTGCATAATGCTGAGGTGTAATATACAAAAAGGGTTGTTATGAGAGAGGGTTGTATACAGTAAACACAGCAGCACAACCACCTGACACAAAGCATCAGCCAACACCACCTTAACCCACTACATCACCAGGCACCTACAGTAAACACAGCAGCACAACCACCTGACATTCCATCAGCCAGCACCACCTTAACCCACTACACCACCAGGCACCTACAGTAAACACAGCAGCACAACCACCTGACACATTCAAAGCATCAGACACCACCACCTTAACCCACTGAACGACTTAGACGATGGCCAGATTTAGAAAAATGGCAGAAACTGTAACCACTGCTAATACACCTAAAGATAATTCACCATACTCCCTGAGTGCTTTATCCATCTACATATATCTATTTATCTATATCTACTGAAGTAATTCTGGAGACTATATCAAAGTCTGCATTACATGAGGAAGCTACTACAGTTCAAAAAAATCTTCCCAAACAAGAAATGAACAAAGTAAGGGAACCATTCAGTGCAAGATGCCTGGCCACTGCATTTAAGAGCATGTCACAGTAGTAAGCACCAATGAACCAGCACCAGGGAACCAGCACCAAGTCACACTGGCTACATGGCACCAAGACTGGCATGGGAGCAGCTTTGGCCATGAAACAGTTTGGTGTTAATGCACAAGGAGGAAGGCAGGATAGGAAGGAAGGAAGGATAAGGAGGAAGGGGAGGATAGGGAGGAAGGGGAGGATAGGGAGGATAGGGAGGAAGGGGAGGATAGGGAGGAAGGAAGGATGGGGCAGTGTTAATGGCAGGGCCTTAAACTATCCATGGCATAATACCTAATGTCTAGCCTGATAGTAGGGGGGAAATGTAGGGCCAAAAGAATTATGGAACTATCAAGAAAAGGTGGAACAGCAGAGAGAGGACAGGAAGGGGAAAGAAAGGAGATACAGTCACTGGTAAAAGGAAAAGAAGTCACAGGCAGAAGGAGAAAGTCACAGGCAGAAGGAGAAAGTCACAGGCAGAAGGAGAAAGTCACAGGCAGAAGGAGAAAGTCACAGGCAGAAGGAGAAAGACACAGGCAGAAGGAGAAAGTCACAGGCAGAAGGAGAAAGTCACAGGCAGAAGGAGAAAGTCACAGGCAGAAGGAGAAAGACACAGGCAGAAGGAGAAAGTCACAGGCAGGAGGAGAAAGTCACAGGCAGAAGGAGAAAGACACAGGCAGGAGGAGAAAGACACAGGGAGAAGGAGAAAGTCACAGGCAGAAGGAGAAAGACACAGGCAGAAGGAGAAAGACACAGACAGAAGGAGACAGTCACAGGCAGAAGGAGAAAGACACAGGCAGAAGGAGAAAGACACAGGCAGAAGGAGAAAGACACAGGCAGAAGGAGAAAGACACAGGCAGAAGGAGAAAGACACAGGCAGAAGGAGAAAGACTCAGGCAGAAGGAGAAAGACGCAGGCAGAAGGAGAAAGACGCAGGCAGAAGGAGAAAGACGCAGGCAGAAGGAGAAAGATGCAGGCATTTTGTAAAAAAAAATGTCAGATTAATTCAAACTTACACAGTACTTCCAATTCCCTGACTCCCCCAACATCTCTTCCTTAGTGATATATTTTTGGTTTTATTCTTGCTACTACTTGGCAATTTTTACAACTCAGGGGCTGGTACTCTTGAAGCACCTCCCCTAACACCTCTTCCTTGTTGATTTATTGTTTTATTGTTGCCACCACCAGGCATTTTAAAACTCAGGGAGGACTTACAGCTCTGATGGGGTTAATAAGGCTACATCTTCAGTTAAAAAAATACAGGATTAATAGACTCTGGAAATATTGCTATCGTATCATTTATATAGACTCTGGAAATATTGCTATCGTATCGTTTATACAGACTCTGGAAATATTGCTATCGTATCGTTTATACAGACTCTGGAAATACAGCTATCGTATCATTTATATAGACTCTGGAAATATTGCTATCGTATCGTTTATACAGACTCTGGAAATACAGCTATCGTATCGTTTATTTAGACTCTGGAAATATTGCTATCGTATAGTTTATAGAGAGACTGGAAATACACCTATTGTATCGTTTATATAGACTGGAAATACAGCTATCGTATCATTTATATAGACTGGAAATACAGCTACCGTATCATTTATATAGACGAAATACAGCTATCGTATCATTTACATAGACTGGAAATACAGCTATCGTATCGTTTATATAGACTCTGGAAATACAGCTATCGTATCGTTTATATAGACTGGAAATATTGCTCTTGTATCGTTTATATAGACTCTGGAAATATTGCTCTCGTATCATTTATATAGACTCTGGAAATACTCCTATCATATCGTTTATAAAGGCTCCAACATGCTTGAATGCGTCGGTTTTCATAACTTAATAGCAGCTCTCCACACTGCTCAATCTCTGGCAGCCTCCCTATTCAGTCCTAGCCCTAAGGTCACACCCTATGGCCTCTTCCCAGGTCTTTTTCAGTCTGCCTCTCACCCCTACCCTCAATCCTGCCACTTATCACCTTCCGCACCCAACTGTTACTCTCCATTAAAAATAAAATCAAGGCATTTGAGAGAAGACCAAGTACCAATGGAACTTAGAAATCTGCATATACGACAAGGCTTTACTATCACACCACTGATTTCCCTAGATAAATAGCTAAGGAAGAGGTGTTAGGGAGCTTCCTTTTGAATGCAGGGGTCTCCAACTGACTTAAGTTTAACCCCTAAAATAATTCATTACAGAAGAGATATCAGGGAGCTTCCTGTTGTGTGTTAATTTACTCCTGCCACAGCCAATGGTTTTATCCAGCTCTGGGGATATTTTATTTACTGATGGGGTAACAATGGCTATCTGTCTTCTGTTGCAAGTCTCCAAAGACTTAAAACTATATGGAAAAGTTAAGAATGAAACCTAAGGCACAAGGGGTGGCAGTGATCATTTCCTGGGATATGGTTGTTAGCACTGCCAATTTAACTGCAGCACACTTACTGCAAATAATTCCACTTAGCAAAATTGAGTTTTTAATGTTCTGCATGATTCTTGCAACTTTAGCTTCCTCAGCTATTTAAGCACAAGTTGCAGTGCATTTTGACTAACACCTACTGAGGCCAGTTCTGCAACCAACTGGCAATTAACAAAAGCAGCACCACAGCAAGATTTATAGAAAACTATACGTTATGTATGAAACACTCCACTGGCCCATCAATGATTATTTCAACAGACTGGCACCTAGGTGAATATGTATAACATATTTACATATATTCATCTTGTAGTATCCAGCCAAGTTGCTCCCCTTCATCACTGGTGGTGGTGGTGGTGGTGGTGGTGATGGTGGTTGATGTCTACCACCAGACACCCACCACAGCTGGGGTGGCCTCCTCTGCCATCGAGCTGCCCTCGTCATACTGCCCTAAAGTACAAACATGCTTTACAACTCCACCCTTGAACTACAATGCCAGTGCTACCTCAACCATCAACACTAGTTAAATCTTAGGCTGAAGAACATACTGAAGGCTGTATCAAACCAGTCATTTCAAGGAGTCTATCAGTTAATATTCTTGCCATACACATATGTACCTATCTCTCAGGAGGAGGATGGTGGACTGCAGAAGGGGAATTTTAGCATGAAGTCTCCTAGATTCATATCCAGATAAGCATGAACCCACAACTGAGTTAAGGGCTCTAGTAAGTAAGTTTCTCAGTGAAATATGTTAACACCCAAATATGCCTAGTAACCAATGCATTTATTCCTATACAGTATAATGCTACTTCCCTATTCAAGTTAGGTAAATGCAAATAGCAAACTAGCTAGGAACAATCATCATTTTCCTTCATCCTGATCTTTTCCACCTAATGCTGGAGTGAGGAAGGGTGCAGAAAGGAAGGACAGGGAAAGAAATAATAGAGGAAGCACTTACATTTATACCTCAACATTTTTACCTGCCTAATGGAGCAGGAAAAGGGAACTTATTTCCTTCATTCATTCAATTATAAAAACTCCAAGATGCTTCCATACATCAGCCTTGATCACCTAATGGCAGTTCTCTATGCTGCTTGATCTCTAGCAGCTTCTCTGTCCAGCCCTTTATCCCTGAGGACACTGACTTCATACCAGGTCTTTCAGTCTGCCTCTCAACTTTACCCTCCATGCTCACACCTCTCACCCTCCACACCCAAATGTCATCCCCCATCCTCTCCACATGCCCAAACCATCTCACTCTACCCCTCCTAATCACAACACCACTACACTCCAGTCCCATCCTTCTTCCCAAACCATCTCAGTCTACCCCCTTCACATCACAACACCAATACACTCCAGCTCCATCCTGCCTCCCAAAACCATCTCAATCTACCCCTTAACTCTACCCTCAACACTCACACCTCTCCCCCGCTGCAGCCAGTTGCCATCCTTCATTCTCTCCACATGCCCAATGCAATGGACAGTAAATTTCTATGACTGCATCTCTGTAGATATATACTTTACCAATGCCTTCACCCACACTGGATAAAACTTAGGTCATAATGTACCAACTGTTCCCTAATCTTTCTTGCATAGTCTACTGTATAGTCTGTTAACTGCTCTAACACCTGTATCTAAATGACTTGTTAATTATGCTAAAGAAGGGCTATGGCAGAGGTCGGCAACTTGCGGCTCAGAAGCCGCACGCGGCTCTTAGGACACTTTTGTGGCTCCAGGAGCTTCATAAATAACCATTTATTCTTTCAGACCAAAGGCATCATATTACACATGCAAGGCAACATTAGATTTTTCATTCAGCTTTGATAAGATCTATACTATAAGCAGATCAAACAATATCACCGTAATGTTTTGTTTAGATTTAGCATACTGCAGATTACAGTTTATGAGAATTTTCTGTATTGCGGCTCCAAGAGTACTACATTTTTAAGAAACAAAAGATCTATACTACAAGTAGATCAAATAGTATCACTGTAATGTTTTGTTTAGAATACTGCAGATTTCAGTTTCAGAATTTTTTGTATTGCAGCTCCAAGAGTACTACATTTTTATGAAACTTTAAAACAAATGGCTCTTGTAGCTTTAAGGGTTGCTGACCTCTGGGCTATGGGAAAGGTGTACAGGCAAGGTAATGTCAATCTGGCATTAAGCTGTATCCCTCCACAAAAGGACAAAACGCTATACCAATTTATGGGCTAAAATCGGTGCTTCCATCTCAGATTTCTTAACCAAGGAAAAAATAATCTTGCCACTTAGCTATACTGTAGTCTGTCCTTCACCTGATGGAACTGGCCCATTCCCACAACTTCAGTAATTGATTACAATTTCATTAATTTTATAGTTATGGAGGAAGGAATGAGTCTCCTTGGTTACTATATGTTTTCACTGGACATTACCACTCCCACATCAATACAGTGTGCTTGATGGAAATTCAGTTATATATCTATCTAATCTATCTACTGCCAGACATCTTAATCCTGTAAGGTGTGGCCACAAATATCCTCCACACTGTCCTGTCCTCTGCCATCCCTCCAACTCACACCACCCCTCTCATCTCCATCCCTCCAACTCACACCCTCCCTCCACCATATCTACCCACACTCCTCCCTCTTACACACATTCTCTCCCATATCTACTTGTATCTACTCTCCATCCCTCCAACTAACACCCCCTCCCATCTCTCCACTCCATCCCTCCATCTCATCCTTGGCTATAATGTAAGAATGAGTGTCCTTGCTCAATTCAACCCTCCATAGTTACCTGCCTACACTAACAGACAAACAGGAGTGACAGAAAAGAGAAAGACAGAAAAGAGACAGGTAAGACAGACAGACAAGAGAGACAGACAAGAGGGACAAAGACAAGAGACAGGAAAAACAGACGGGAGAGACAGGAGACAGTACTATACCCATCACAACAGATTTCAACCTCTCCAAGCAGTCATGGCTCCTCTGCTACTCTGAGTTCTCCAGGCAGTCTCCCTTCACTCCTCTTGAACCGCCATCACGCTGCCATCTCTCTGGAACCCTGCTTTCTTGTACTTCACTTACACCCACACAAACCCATGGCCGCCACAGGAACACCACTGCAATGATTGTAGGAATATAATACAAATTATTCACATTTACAGTACACAGTTATACAGTATATAGCACTACTTCTACCTTCTACTTGGCCTATATTTTGCCTTACGCAGTCCATCTCACACAGTTCAGTGGCAGAACAAGGTAATGCTATAGAGTACCCTTTCCACACCACTTCTTCATGACTAGCAACATTCAACTCATCTACAGCTACAATTCAAAATTCATGAAGCTATGGTATTTTAAACCAAAAAAGAAGGGCATAGCATCGTTTTCGTTTTTAAAGGCCCCAACATGCTTGCATGTGTCGGCCTTGGTCACCTAATGGCGGCTCTCCACGATGCACGATCCATTGCAGCCTCCCTGTTCAGTCCCTTAACCCTAAGGTCACACTTAATGACCTCGTCCCATGTCTTTCTCGGTCTACCCCTCATAACCCCACCCCCAATATTAACACTTCTCACCTTCCTCACCCAATTATCATCCCCCATCCTCTCCACATGTCCAAACCACCTCAATCTACCTCTCCTCATCACAACACCAATACACTCCAGTCCCATCCTACCTCTCAACTCTTCCATTGTAAACCCAGCCCCTCCAGGCCTTGGACGCAGGGACGTACTGCACATCCACCTAATCATTGTCATTTCTGTACGTCTGAGCTGGCGAATGTCTTCCTCCTTCACTGCCCAGGTCTCACTGCCATACAGCATTACACTCCTAACACATGCTGCATACAAAGACCCCTTAGCACGTAGGGAGAGCCCTCTCAATGTCAAGAGAGGCAAGAGCTCCCTGAACTTCTTCCAACCACTTCTCACCCTAGCCACAGAGCTACCTCCAGCCCCACCTCCAGCACACAACATGTCTCCCAAATAACAAAACTCTTCCACACACTCAAGAGATTCACCAGCAAGTTCAATCCTTTCACGTCTGACGATCTCCACCTGCTCACCCCGGCATGCCGTACACATAAAATCAGCATTATCTCGCAGTCTACCTCTGATACCACTACATCTCTTATGCACCCATTTATCACACACACCGCACAAGATGGAATTACTTCCCACGCCCTTGTGGCAAACTGCACATGGCCACTCTCCCTCGTCTTTGACAGTACCGCCACCAACCCTAGATATCATCACTTTTGTTTTATCTGCATTTACCCTTAAACCCTTTTGCCCCATACCATCTCTCCGCTTCCTAAACCTTTCCTCCGCCTCCCTTTCATTCTCTGCAATCAACACCAAATCATCAGCATACAACAACTCCCACGGGAGTCTGTTTCTAAAGTCACATGAAAGGGCTTCAAGTACCATGATAAACAACATGGGACTCAAGACTGACCCCTGATGCACACCAACATTCACGGAAAACTCATCACTCAAATCTCCATTCACTCTCACCTGGGTGTGAGCACCCACATACATGGCCATAACCACCCTAACCAGCCACTCCTCCAAGCCAAGCTTTCTCATTGCCCACTTAACCACCCTTCTCCTACCAATATATTTTTCCTGAAGCTGTTGAACAATGAATATGGCATCAGTGGTCCCCCTACCTGGCATAAACCCAAACTGCATCTCATCAATATTCACTCTTTCTCTAATCATACCTTCTAAAACTCTCTCCATTACCTTCATTATCTGATCTAAAAGCTTTATACCTCTATAATTTCCTCTTTCCAGGGCATCACCCTTCCCTTTATACACATTTACAATTACACTCTTCAGCCAATCATCTGGGACAACACACTCATAAATAATCCTATTTATCAGGTCAGTGACTAAACTCACCCCTATATCGCCTGAGGCCTTCAACATTTCGGCAGTCAACCCAGACACACCTGCTGCCTTCCCCACCCTCATCCTGCCTATTGCCTCACTCACAGTAGCTGTATCAATCAAAGGCCAAGGGCCAGACACTGGATCTGCTGGCTCCAAACCTTCCCTGTCCCAGTCAAACTCCTCACTCAACAACCGGTTATAATGCTCTCTCCATGCATCTTTAAAATCCTCACTGTTCACCACTACCCTTCCTTCATCATTCTTCATACACTGCTCACCTATGATATCCCGATTATCCCTCTTCACCTGACCTGCCACCCTACATATATTTTTCCTTTCCCCATGATTTAGGTTATCAAGTAATTGTCTCTGTGACTCAGACTTTGCCCTGTATACCTCTCTCCTAGCCCTACGCTTGGCAGTCAAATATTCTTCTTTGCTACCACCCTTCTTCCATTCCCGGAAGAGCCTTCTTTTCTCCTTAATTGCAGCTTCTACACCCTCATCCCACCACCAAGTTACTTTATGTCTTGGTGGTCCTCTTGTCCAGCCGCATGTTACATCAGTAACTCTCAAGAAATTGTTCTTGAGGGCTCTGTACTGTTCATTAACGCCTCTGTCTACAGCTCCCTGTTCAACCACCACTCTCCTCAACTCGCTATACAAGGCATCCCTTACTACTTGGTTTTTCAGCTTCCATATTTTCCTCCTAGGTACATAAGTCCTCTTTTTCATCATTTGTTCTTTAAGCACCATATCACAAATCAATAGTTTGTGCTGCTGCACACACTCCTCACTTCCTATAACTTTAACATCCCTCACTAACCTCCTATCGGCCCTCCTAACCAGAAAATAATCTATCTGACTGCTATTTCCCCAGACTCATATGAATTAAACCCTGCCTAACCTCGAATGACCTAATCCAACTTAAATCAACCCAACCAAATCTAGCTTAACCTCACCTAACCCAGTCTAATTGTATTTAACCTCACAATCTCACGTAACCTCCCCATACTTAACATAACCTATTTTGAAGCAGCCTAACCACATCTAACCCTACCTAATCCTACCCAGTCTCACTTAACCATACCATACCCGACCTAACCCAACCCAGTCAAGCCTAAAATGACCTAATCCAACCGAACCTAACCCAGCCTAACCCAACCAAATAAAACCCAACTCAAAACCTATGAAAACCGACCTATTCTAAAGCAATCTAACCTAATCCGTCTATATCTAGTCGAACTGAAGCCAACCCAACCAAAAATTACCTAATCAGACCAAACCCTGCCCAAAGTGACCTAACCTAACTTTCGATCGGCTATAAATTCGCTAAAAAAAAAACAAAAATAATTGCTGCCTGAAAGTCTACGGATGTCACATTCCAAGTTTCGCCTGTTCTATGTACACGTATAACTTTGAGTGTGTGTGTGTGTGTGTGTGTGTGTGTGTGTGTGTGTGTGTGTGTGTGTGTGTGTGTGTGTCCGCGCGCGCGCGTTTATTTATGGGTGTGTAACATGTGCACTGTAAGGAAATATTTTTACTCACTCTCTCTCTTCTGTGTACGTGTGGCTGTGTGTATGGAGACGTGGCTGTGTCTAAGCTGGATCATCATGTGTGTAAGTGCAGTTCTGCATGGGACGGAGAGGCCTAATGCGTTCAGGGATAACTAGATGTATTTAAAGATATGGCTATGTGTATAGAAATAGAACTTTGTGTGTCGAGTTAAGGATATGTATCTGTTGATGAATCGATATTTGTGAAGATGTTATCGTGTATGTGGTTCTGTGTTAGGTTGTCTTTGTATCTGTGTGTATGTGTGTGTGTGTGTGTGTGTGTGTGTGTGTGTGTGTGTGTGTGTGTGTGTGTGTGTGGGTTGAGTTGTCTGTCTGTACGTAGGTGAGCCTGTGTCTGTGTTGGGGAGGGATACAGCGTGTGGAGGGATGGACAAGATCACAGAGCCTGTGTGAATGGAGGTTTGGGTATGGATGTTAGTAAATGAGTGTGTGTGTGTGTGTGTGTGTGTGTGTGTGTGTGTGTGTGTGTGTGTGTGTGTGTGTGTGTGTATGTGTATGTACAAAAGGATATTAACCAGCCTTATGCAAAAGCATATCGTTAAGAAAATCTTTGCTTGACTGGTGGCAAGTGCCTCTGTGTTACCATGGCAACCTCCCACACCACCAGTTACATAAACACATTTCCACACCAACAAGATCCATTAGAGAGTATTGTGTGTGTGTGTGTGTGTGTGTGTGTGTGTGTGTGTGTGTCTAACGTGGATATGCATGTGTGTAAGTGCAGTAGTGTGTGCTACGGTGTGTGCTTGTATCAGTGCCTGTGTGAATCAGTGCCTGTGTGAATCAGTGCCTGTGTGTATCAGTGCCAGTGTGTATCAGTCCCAGTGTGTATCAGTGCCAGTGTGTATCAGTGCCAGTGTGTATCAGTGGCTGTGTGTATCAGTGCCTGTGTGAATCAGTGCCAGTGTGTATCAGTGCCTGTGTGTATCAGTGCCTGTGTGAATCAGTGCCTGTGTGTATCAGTGCCAGTGTGTATCAGTGCCAGTGTGTATCAGTGGCTGTGTGTATCAGTGCCTGTGTGTATCAGTGCCTGTGTGTATCAGTGCCTGTGTGTATCAGTGTCTGTGTGTATCAGTGCCTGTGTGTATTTGTGCATGCGTGTATTTGCGCATGCGTGTATCAGTGCATGTGTGTATCAGTGTCTGTGTGTATCAGTGCCTGTGTGTATCAGTGTCTGTGTGTATCAGTGCCTGTGTGTATTTGTGCATGCGTGTATCAGTGCCTGTGTGTATCAGTGCCTGCGTGTATCAGTGCCTGTGTGTATCAGTGCCTGTGTGTATCAGTGCCAGTGTGTATCAGTGCCTGTGTGTATCAGTGCCTGTGTGTATCAGTGCCTGTGTGTATCAGTGCCTGTGTGTATCAGTGCCTGTGTGTATCAGTGCCTGCGTCTATCAGTGCCTCTGTGTATCAGTGCCTGTGTGTATTTGTGCCTGTGTGTATCAGTGCCTGTGTGTATCAGTGCCTGTGTGTATTTGTGCCTGTGTGTATCAGTTCCTGTGTGTATCAGTGCCTATGTGTATTTGTGCATGCGTGTATCAGTGCCTGTGTGTATCAGTGCCTGTGTGTATCAGTGCCTGCGTCTATCAGTACCTGTGTGTATCAGTGCCTGTGTGTATTTGTGCCTGCGTGTATCAGTGCATGTGTGTATCAGTGCCTGTGTGTATCATTCCCTGTGTGTATCAGTGCCTGTGTGTATAGTGCCTATTTGTATCAGTGGCTGTGTGTATCAGTGGCTGTGTGTATCAGTGCCTGTGTGTATTTGTGCCTGCGTGTATCAGTGGCTGTGTGTATCAGTGCCCCCCCTTGTGGCGGGGGGGACACAATCTGGCCGCACGATGGGGTGGTACTACTACTCTGCGCCCAGGTTGTGTTAGGAAGAATACTGCCATCGTATTCTCTGCGTGACGTAAAAGGCGACTAAAAGGGGCAGGGTGAGGGGACTAGGGACCCCCTCCTCTGTTTTTTAGTTCCTAAAAAGAGACAGGCCAGAGAAAGGGATGGGGGATGGAGTTATCCCCGTACCCTGAAGATTGGGTCTATGAATGTGCTTGGATGTAGTACGATTGAGGCTAAAAGGGAGGAGATTGGGAGAATGTCTGTGAGAAGAAAGTTGGATGTGTTAGCTTTGAGTGAAACGAAGATGAAAGGGAAGGGTGAGTCTATGTTTGGAAGTGTGAATGGAAGATTGTCAGGTGTTGATAGAGGAAGGGCAAGAGAAGGTGTGACCTTGTTAGTGAGTCCGGAAGTACAGCAGTGTGTGATTGAATGGAAGGAGGTGTCATCGAGACTGATGTGGGTGAAAGCGAAATTTGAACGTGAGTTGTGGGTGTTTGTGAGTGCATATGGGCCTGGTAGTGAAAGGGATGAACAAGAGAGGGAGTCTTTCTGGAATGATGTTGATCAGTGTCTGCAGAGTTTTGGAGCAAATGTGAATGTGATAATGATGGGTGATCTGAATGCTAGAGTGGGAAATGTAGCAGTTGAAGGTGTAGTTGGTATGCATGGTGTGCCTGGAAGAAATGAAAATGGGGAACGAATGATAGCGATGTGTGTTGAGCGAGAGATGGTGATTGGGAATATGCTATTTGAGAAGAAAGATATTTATAAGTATACATGGGTGAGACAGGAGGGTGGAAGGGTTGTTGATAGAGCACTGATGGACTATGTGGTTGTGTCTAGGAATGTAATAGGAAGATTGTTGGATGTGAGAGTTCTGAGAGGAGAGGGTGGAGGTATGTCTGACCACTACCTGGTGGAGGGAAAGTTAAGAGTAGGTAAGAGATGGGTGAGAGCTAGGAGGGTTAGGTGTGGCAGGGAGGTTTTGAAAGTGAGTGAGCTGGATAAAAGAGAGAAAAAGATAGAGTATCAGGAGAAATTGAAAGAAGAGTGGAACGCAGTGAAAGATCGGGAAAATGGCAGCGTGGAGGAGGAATGGCAGTTGTTTAAGAGTGCTGTGGTGGGGCATGCAGAAGAGGCGTGTGGTGTGAGACGTGTGGGTGGTGGTGTAAGAAAAGGAAGTGAATGGTGGTGCGAGGAAGTAATTATGGATGTGGCTGAGAAGAGACATGCATATGAAGTGTGGCTGCAGAGGAAGGATGAGATGTCATATGAAAGGTATAAGGAAAAGAGGAATAGAGCGAGAAGGGCTGTGCGTGATGCTAAAGTGGCAGCAGATGAGAGGTGGGGTAGGCGGCTGACAGAGAATTTTCAACAGAATAAGAAAATGTTTTGGAAGGTGAAAAGGGTGCGAAAGGGAGAGTCTGGGAAGGAAGAACGAGTAAAAGCAGAGGATGGAAGGATGTTAATTGAGATGGATGCAGTAAGGAAGGGATGGGCAGAGTATTTTGAAAGACTGTTAAATGTAGAGGAGGAAAGGGTGGCTGAGACTGTGGCAGATGGAAGGGTGCAAGGAATAAATGTGTTGGAAGAGTTGAATGACTCTTTGATCACGAAGGAGGAAGTGGAGAAGGCAGTAAAGGAGATGAAAATAGGGAAAGCTGCAGGTATGGATGGGTGTGCTGTGGAATGCCTGAAGGCTGGTGGAGTGACTATTGTTGACTGGTTAGTAAGATTGTTGAATGTGTGCTCTGAGAAAGGTATGGTGCCAATTGACTGGGCAAGTGCTTGTGTGGTCCCGTTGTATAAAGGCAAGGGTGATAAGTATGAATGTACTAGCTTTAGGGGTATAAGTCTGTTGAGTGTTGTAGGTAAGGTGTATGGTAGAGTGTTAATTATGAGAGTTAGAGAGGGTACAGAGGGAGTGATTGGTGATGAGCAGTGTGGCTTTAGGAGAGGGAGGGGATGCGTTGATCAGGTGTTTGCTGTGAGACAAGTGTGTGAAAAGTATTTAGCGAAAGGCAAGGATGTGTTTTGGGCATTTACGTATTTAGAGAAAGCGTATGATAGAATTTATAGGGAGGCTTTGTGGACTGTTTTAAGATTGTATGGACTTGATGGTAGGTTACTAAAAGGGGTGAAAAGTTTTTATGTAAATAGTAGAGCGTGTGTAAGAGTGGGAAATGCTGTGAGTGATTGGTTTCCCGTGAGAGTGGGGCTGCGACAGGGATGTGATGTCGCCTTGGTTGTTTAATATTTACATGGATGGTGTTGTAAGGGAGGTGAATGCAAGAGTTTTAGGTGGAGGTCTGAGTCTGGTGAATGTTGATGGTGGAGAGTGGAATCTGAAGCAGCTGCTGTTTGCAGATGATACTGCACTGGTGACTGATTCAGAGGAGAGATTGAGACAGTTAGTAGAGGAGTTTGGAAGGGTATGTGAAAGGAGGAAATTGAAAGTGAATGAGAATAAGAGTAAAGTGATGAAGTGTACGAGGTTGATAGATGGTAGGGGGATGAATATAGTTTTGAATGGTGAGTTGCTTGAGGAGGTAGATTGTTTTAAATATCTAGGGTCACATGTTGCTGTGGATGGAAGAATAGATGCAGAAGTGAAGTTTAGAATAAATGAAGTAGGAAAGGTGCTGGGAGGAATGAAAAAAGTGTTTAAATGTCGTTCGCTTGGAATGGATGTAAAGAGAAGGTTGTATGAGGGTGTTGTGGTACCGACTGCATTATATGGGGCTGAAACATGGAATATGGGTGTAGCAGAGAGGAAAAGTTTGAATGTAATGGAGATGAGGTGTCTGAGGAGTATGTGTGGAGTGACGCGTATGGATCGAGTGCGAAATGATGAAGTGCGAAGGAGAACTGGAGTTGTTCGGGAGATGGCTGGTAGAGTTGAGCAGAGGGTGTTGCGATGGTTTGGGCATATGGAGAGAATGGATAATGAGCGATTGGTGAAAAAGATAACTAGATCTGATGTGAGAGGTGTAAGGCTGAGAGGAAGACCACGAATAGGATGGATGGACAGTGTGAAGAGAGCACTGGATGCGAGAGGAATGTTTGTTGAGCAAGGAAGAGTGGCTGTGCGTGACAGAAATAAATGGAGAGAAATTGTGAATGAATAAGTGATGACGCAGCCCTGAGGGGATATTTTCCCGCATTTGGTCTGATCAGCTAGTCAGGTCAGGTGCGGGTAAGGGGATGGGTCTGTTATGATGTGGCAGGGGTAAACCAGTTCTGCTGTCGGGCTCTGCTGCGGATGTCACTGATTCCATTGCGCAGTTGACCCTTGTGCAGTGTGGTGCGGTGAGGATCTGTCCGTTCTTCCTTTGGGGCTAAGATGCGAATGACTGTGTTTGAATGGATGAGTAAATGGGGAGTGTGTCGTGCTGTCTCGGCTACCTCCCTTTCCTTGGGGGAAGCAGCCTAGGTATATAGATAGATAGATAGAATAAAGGGTATATACAAGATAGCACTACAACAAAACGGAGGTCTATCTATCTATCTATCTATTGCCAGACGCCTCAATCCCGTTTGGGGTGGCCACAAACAAATCGCCTCCAAGTCACCCTGTCCCCTGCCATTTCACTCCCCTGCTCCCAGCTCACACCCCCTTCTCTCATATATCTCTCCACCCCATCCCTCCATCTCATCCTCGGCCTCCCCTCCCTCTTTCCCCCTCCACCTCACTCACATACACTCTCTTCGTCAGTCTTTCACCCTCCATCCTCTCCACATGGCCAAACCACCTCAGTGTGTTCCTCATAACGCTTCCTATCACATCCACATCAACACCACAACGCTCCTTTATATCCTCATTCGTCAGCCTGTCTCTCCATGTGACTCCACAGGCTCCTTTTAAATAACTCATTTCCACTGCTCTCACTCTTGACTTGTGTCCTTCCAACAACGTCCAAGCTTCACTTCCGTACGTTAGAGTTGGTATCACAATACTGTCACGCAGTAACTTTTATATTAATACCAGTAATAATGGTCATAATAAGAATAACTACAACAACAACAATAATAACAATAACAATGAAAGTCAACTAATTTGAAGATTTAGTACTTTGATAGCAAGTAAGATTTATAAGAAGATTTGAAAGATACAGCCTCACTTAGTTCCTCAATGGCCATTAGGATACCATTCCAAACTTTGGGTCCGTGATAAGTGATATGTGACTGGGACTGGGTTGAAGCCATGACTGGTATTTTTAGATTACAGTTATTTCGGAGATTATACCGATCATTCATATTCAAATCGAAGTAACTGTTAAATGATAGGTTGTGCAAAGACTTGTAAACAAATAGAGCAGTGCAGTAGGACTTTATATCAAGCAATTTTAGGATACCCAATTACTTGAAAGATGGATTAGTGTGGTCATAATTGCGTAAGTTTTCCATTATACGGACCGATTTCTTTTGGGCTATAAATAAGCGGTTTAATTGAGTTACTTGAGAGGAGCATGTAGAGTAACATGGAGGGACAGGTTGACGAATGAAGAAGTGAAGGAACGTTGTGGGGTGGATGTGGATGTGGTTGAGAAGATTAGGAGAAATACACTGAGGTGGTTTGGACATATGGAGAGAATGGAGAATGAAAGACTGACTAAGAGGGTGTATGTAGGTGAGGTGGAGGGAGGGAGAGGGAGGGGTAGACCGAGGATGAGGTGGAGGGATGGAGTTGAGAGGTATATGAGGGAGGGGGGGGGTGAGTTGGGGGAGGGTAATCAAATGGTGGGTGACAGAGTGACTTGGAGGTGTTTTGTCTGCGGCCACCCTTGGCGGGATTAGGGCGTCGGGCTATAGATAGATAGATAGACAGATAGAATTGTGTCATATGAGCACCACTCCATACATTGTTACAATAAAACAATAAAGGAAAAATCAGCAAGTAATAAATGAGCTTAAAAGACTGTGTTGTTAGTTGATCACAAATTTGGTACATGATACCACACTGTTTGCTAATCTTTGTATGGAGATACTGGATATGTAAATGCCATGACAAACGTTCATCAATTATAACACCAAGGAATTTTATACTGTCCACTCTTTCAATTGACTGGGCACCTATGTAGATGTTGGGTTGATTTGCAATGCTTTGTGTCCTTCTAAATATAATGTAATGAGATTTGCCTACGTTTAGTGTGAGTTTGTTGCTTGTTATCTATTTTTTAATATCTGTTAGGCTGCTATTTACAACATTTGTTAGTTCATTGAGATTTTGGTGGCTGGCATAAAAGGGACTATCATCAGCAAATAGTACTG
This sequence comes from Coenobita brevimanus, assembly GCF_032717465.1. Taxonomy (NCBI): domain Eukaryota; kingdom Metazoa; phylum Arthropoda; class Malacostraca; order Decapoda; family Coenobitidae; genus Coenobita; species Coenobita brevimanus. The sequence continues at coordinate 20,067 of NW_027643735.1, read as the reverse complement.
GCTTCATATGTGAGGTAGCGTACACGATGTCATTTATGTACAAAATAAACAAGAGTGGTCCTAACACCGACCCCTGGGGAACTCCAGATTCTACTGGCATACAGATAGACTGGCACTGTTTGTATTGCACAAACTGTTTGCGATTGGCTAAGTAGGAAGCAAACCATTGATTTGAAGTGCCTCGTATACCATAGTGGTCCAGCTTCTTTAGTAATACAGAGTGATTTACAGTATCAAATGCCTTAGCCAGATCTAGAAATACACCCATAGTAAATTTATTTTCATCAAATGAAGTCAGCATGTCCTTGGTGAATGACAGCAAAGCACTCTCGATAGACAATTTTTCCCTAAATCCAAATTGTGAATAAGTGATAATATTGTTGTTGGTGTAAAACTGAATTAACCTACCATAAACCAATTTCTCTATTATCTTACTGATTGCTGGCAGGACTGAGATAGGGCGATTATTGCTTAACAGCTTACGATCACCAGATTTAAAAACTGGAATGGCTTTGGCCAATTTCAACATGTCAGGAAACTTTCCAGTTTCAAAAGATAAATTAAAGAGGAAGACAAGTACAGGAACTAGATTGGCCATTATTTCCTTAATGATGGACATGGGGATATCGTCATATCCAGGACCAACATTCCATAGATTTTTTATAGTCTAACTTCATGTTCAGTAGTAGGTGACAAAACGAATACACTGTCTTGCCTATTGTGTAAATATGAATAGAAATTAACCTCAGACTCTCCAACAGACTCAGCAAGTTTCTTAACAACACTGACAAAGTAATTATTAAAATGGTCAGCTACTTCCTTAGGTTCATATACCTCATTATTGTTTACTAAATAAAAGCAATTGTTTCTTTGTCGTGAAGAAGGCTTATTAAGGATGGAGTTTATTATACACCAGGTTTTTTTACTGTTACCTATATTTTCACTTATTTTATTCTTATAGTAATCTGACTTTGCCTCTCTGATTTTAGCCGTGATTTCATTGCGCAGTCTGCGATACTCTGCACCGTACGTAATGGGTTTCTTGGCACACTTTCTTTGAAGCTTGTTTCTTTCTCGGATCCCTTGCCTTATGATGGATATTAAATTTCATTCCTCCAAGTCAAAAAGTCTTCCCTAGCCTGAATAAAACAACCTTAAGACAGCAGGAAGAGAATAAAAAAGAAATCACCACACAGGAGAGGTTAAGTAAATTTTCATATACAGGATATTCTGTGGCATTTTTCAGAACTCAGGAGGTCTGAGTAAAAAAATGCTGTATCAAGATGGGTCCCATTCTCAGCCATTACAGAGCCACAGTTACAATGGCCTTATGGGCTAATTATGAGGAAGACCACTTTCAACCATCAGGTCATCAGTAACTGTAGCTCTGTAATGGCTCAGAACTGGGCCAGGTGACACAGCATTTTTTACTAAATTTTACCCTTAGAATAATCTCCTTAAGTTTTTGAAAACTCTTGCAGGACACCCTGTATATCTCAACAAAATGCCTGATATACCAGATATTATATTAAATACTAAGAGATGCTTTACAGATAAACGGACTACAATTTGTTCATCTTAACTTGGAAGAGACTTTCATAATTTTTCAGCTTATTTCCTGTCTGTAGTTCAATGACAACAATTATAAAGCTCTACATCCCTTCCACAGCAAATTTTCAGGACTACCACCATATTCCTTTGTTAAACTACTGCTATCACTCAACACTCGAGGCAGAGAGATGGCAATTTTAGGCCAAGTTATACTGAACAGAATATAGCATGATATTCCACTGTAAATCTTGTTACACCACATCAGTCAGTATGGGGAGATGACAATTTTATGTCAGGGTAAAGCAGAATGGTATAGATGCCAGACAGGCACCATATTCACTATACAGTGAATGTTGTGTGTGTGACCCACTTTCATTACATGAAAAAACAAGCTGGCTATAGTGTACTCACCATACAGTGTGCCAAGTGTGTGGTCCTGCAGAGGAACTGTGGCGCCCCAGGTCCAACTTGTTGTGTTCCCAGATGAAGATGCATGGAACCCACACACTTGCTGAGCCTCAAAGTCACCAAACAGTGACCCTCCCACCACACCTGACAGAAAAATCATAATACTATAAAATCATCATAATCATCATCATCATCATTACTGTTGTTATTATTATTATTATTAATATCATCATGGCAAGAGTAACAGCAAAGGTAAGAGTAACAACAAAGAAGAAAGGTACAGCATGGAGGGATGATGAGGTTAAGAGAGCAGTGGAGGAAAAGAGGAATAGTGGCTAAAGTGGTTACAGGTCAAGGGTTAAGTTGAAATAAGAACTGAATATACTGAGAGCAAGAAGCACGTAAAGAGACTAGTAAAGAGGAAAAAGAAGGAGGTAAATGATGATCTATGAAGAAAAATGAATGCCAACTACTCTGAAAATAGGAAGTTTTTCTGGAAAAAGGTGTGGAAATGTAGAAGTGACAGTGGAAAGAAACGTGAAAGTGTGAAGGATGTAAGTGGTAGATTATTAACCCATGGGGATGAAATACAGACCAGATGGAAAGAATATTTTGAGAGCCTGATGAATGGGAATAGAGAGAGCAGAGTGGCTGTAAACATGACTGGTTTTGGGGGTGTGCAGAGAAGGAATGCAGTGCCAGGAAACGTGACACTCACACAGGTGAAGAGTGCTGTGAAGTGGAAGAAAAATGGGAAAGCAGCTGGGGTTGATAATGTGTATACTGAGATGATTAAGTGTAGTGGAGAGAATGGAATGAAGTGCTTGTTGGAGGGCATCAATGAGTGAAACTGTGCCAGCAGAGGGGAAAAAGGCTGTGCTTGTACCCCCTGTACAAAAATAAAGATGAGCCAAGTGAGTGCAAGAATTATCATGGCAAAATTTATTTAGTGTGGTAGGGAAGGTATATGGAAGAATTATTATAGGGAAAGTAAGAGAGATATCAGAAGTCCTAGTCAGTGATGAACAGGGTGGCTTTAGGAGTGGCAGAGGATGTGTGGATCAAATATCTGCAGTGAGACAGATAGCAGCAGAGAAGGCTTGTGAGAAGGACCATAAGGTGTTTATGACATTTGTGGATCTGGAAAAAGCATATGACAAAGTAGACAGAGAAGGATTGTGGAAAGTTTTGCATGTGTACAGTGTAGATGGTAAGCTGCTAGGTGCCGTCAAGAGTTTTTATGATGGTAGTGAAGCTTGTGTAAGGGTTAATGGGCATCTAAGTGAATGGTTCACCATTGGTGTGGGCATGCAACAAGGTTGTGTGATGTCTCCATGGTTGTTCAATATATATATACATGGATGGGGTGATGACAGAAGTAAAAACATGAGTAATGGAAAGAGGGATGGCATTGGTAATGAATGGTGATGGATGGAATATCTCAAATTTGTTGTATGCCGATGACACAGTACTACTTGCAAATACCGGACAAGAACACGGTATAATAGTGATGTGTTTTATTGATGTCTGAGAGCATTGTGCCTTGAGAGTAAATGTACAAAAGAGTAAAGTGATGGTTATTAAGAGAGAAGGTGACTCCCAGTGTGATGTTACAGTGAATGGAGAGAGACTAGAATTGGTGAAGTGTTCAAATACCTCGGTACAGTGATAGAAAAGAGAGGAAAATGTGCAAAAGAAGTTGAAAGTAAAGTGACACAAGGAAAGAGAGTAGCTGGTGTAATGAAGGCCTTGATAAGAAACAGAGGCTTGAGTGCTGCAGCTGCACGAGGCTTACATGAAAGAGTGTGTGAGACTATGGTGTGGCATGAAATGAAAAGTTAAGAGTGAGAGCAGTGGAGATGGGACTGCTAAGGAACGTATGTGGTGTACAGAGACTGGACAGGATACGAAGTAATGTGATTCGTGAAAGATGTGGAGTGAGGAAATCTGTGGACACCAGAATCGAAGAGAGTGTACTGAGATGGTATGGTCGTGTGGAGAGAATGGATAACAACAGAGTGGTGAAAAAGGTATATCTGAGCGACTCTCAAGGAGGGAGGAGGCAAGGTAGGCCAAGGAAAAGGTGGAGAGATATGGTGGATGAGTGTATGAGGAAGAGAGGTTTGGAAATCGGTGAGGCTAGGGAACTGATGTGAGATCGAGCTGACTGGACGAATGTTGTGAGGAGAAGTGCATGCTCAGGGATTTGGCACCCCTTTTTAACATGGCAGCATCTGGATTGACTCTATCGGATACGTTAATGTGAAGCTACAGAACGTGGTGAATGTTTTTGGCATATCTGAGAGAGCCAGGATTCCCGGGGCACGAATGATGAGTGAATGGAAACATGGCCCATTGGATTGGGCAAATTTGGGCTGTCTGGACATTGCTGCTCCTCACCCTGCCCTAGGGTGGGAAAGGAGTTCCAAATGATGAAGATGAATGATGATGATGATTACCATCATCATCATCATCATCATCATTATCATTATTGTCTTCATCACTGTCATCATCATCACTCAACACTTCACACACAAACAACATAATTATAATCATCACCCAAACCTCTTTTCCCATCTAAGGATGGCGTGAGGTAGGGTTAAAAACAAAAACAAAACAAAACAAGAGAACCAGCAGCCCTGTTAAATGGGCCACACTCTCATTCTCTCACCATTTAAGCTTCCAGAATCCTGACTCCACCTCACAGGCATAAATATTTGCTGGTATTAACAAAGGTGACCTGTCTTTAATGGTATAATGCTTGAACCAAAACACATGAAATAATTAGACCCTAATACAGTATTATATCACTGTGGTTGGAATCAAGCCTGACAAAAAAACCGAGACAGCAACTATCTGTCAAGGAGCTGTGGTGGGTTGGTAGGAACTTGAGAGGCACATGGTACTGTATATGCAACACACTGGCAGTGTTCCATCAATGTTATGACTTTGGCTTAATATTTACTTTCAGTGGTACACGGGCTGTGAGCAATAATTTAGTTTCTTTAAATTTTTTCTATTACTCTCCAGAAAAATGTATACAATTAAATAATATACACAACTTAATTATTGCTGTCTTTCTTTGAGTGTAAGGAATCTAGTGCTAAATTTGGTCATTACTTGCAAATCTAATTTTGTTTAGCAAATGTGAAAAAATGCTGGCACTTAAAAAATTATATTAATACAATGAACTACATCAATTTATCACAGTTCCTTAGGTATGGTGCAATACCACACTGAATGCAATATTTCACCTTTGTCTCTTCTTGTTTGTTGTTTTTTTGCTATGCCTGACTCAATTGGAGCTGACAACTTGCAAAGCTTGAATAGTTTCTATTTCGAGGATCAAGGTCCAAATGAAATGGAGGAATAGAAGAAGGGAAGGGTAGGAGGTAGGAGTACATACAAGGAGAGTGGAAAAGGTTACAAGAGGATGGGAAAAGACAGAATATATGAGAGAAGTAGAGGAGCGATTGGGTAAATATGGATTGCGGCAGATGGGGGAAGTGGAAGGTGTGTGCAAGATATTCACAGAAGGAATCTGTGCAGCATGTGAAGTGGTGCGTGGGGTGAAGAGAATACGAAAGGGGGTGCAAGGAACAGCATAGTGGAATGAAGAGGTGACACAGGCTGTGGCACAAAAGAAGAAAGCATATGGTGAGTGGATGAGAAACAGGGGTGTGGATGAAGTTGTGAGATGGAAGAAAGAGTTATATGTAGAGAGGAAGGGAAAGGTGAAAAGATTAGTAAGAGAAAGTAAGAAAAGAGTGGATGAGAGATTTGAAAGGAATTGAATGTAAAAGTGGAGGGAATGTAAGATAATGTTCTTAAAAGAGGTAAAGAGAGTTGGACAGGGTGTTAAAGAAGTTAGCTGGGGAGTGAAAGATAAAATGGTAGATTACTAGTTGAGAAGGGAGAAAAAGTGAGCAGATGGAGGGAACACTTTAAGGAACTGTTGAACATAGAGAATGGAAGTAATAGGAGTGTAATTGGCTGGGGAATGGCTGGGAGACAGAGGGATGTGAGAAGACAGGAAGAAATCAGTATAGGATGGCAGTTGTGGAAGCAATGAAGAAAGTCAAAATGGGGAAAGCCTCAGGAATTAATGGAGTATGTGGTGAAATGTTGAAGCATGGGGGAGAGATAGTAGTAGAATGGATGTGGAAGATGTGAAGACTGGCCTGGGAGGAAAGTAGAGTCCCGGAGGACTGGAAGTCAGGTATAATTATTCCCTTGTACAAAGGAAAAGGAGAAAAAGAAGTGTGTGGTAATCATAGAGGCATTTATCTTCTTAGTGTGGAAAGATGAAAAGTATATGGTAGGATACTTATTGACAGAGTTTGAGAAATAACAGAGGAATTACTTGGAGAACAACAGGAAGTTTTAGGAAGGGAAGCAGTTGTGTAGATCAGATATTCATCTTAGATCTTTAGTGGAAAAGTTTCCAGAGAAGAGAAAAAGTTGTATGCAGCCTTCATGGATTTGGAGAAAGCATATGACAAGGTGGATAGACAAGGATTGTGGATAGGATTAAGAATGTATGGAGTACATGAGAATTTGTTGGATGCCATGAAGTCTGAAATACATTAATTTCCTTCTAAAAGGCAGAGTAGCAGTAATATTGTGTACTACCGGCATTTGTAGAATTTTGTACCTTAAGAGTGGTACTTCCCTCCTCAGTTAACTGAAGTGCTATTATAAGTGTGACAGTCTGCCTCTCACAACCCAATTCCCGACATTCACACTTCTCACTTTCCACACCCAAATGTCATCCTCCATCCTCTCCACATGCCCAAACCATCTCAATCTACCCCTCATCACCACAACACCAATACACTCCACTCCCAGCCTTTCTCTCAACTCTTCAATCACGAACCAGCCCCTCAGGCCTCATGTTCAAGGACACACTATACATCCTTTTAATCACTGTCATTTCTGTACATATGAGCCTACAGATCTCATCTTCCTTTACTGCCCAGGTCTCATTACCATATAGCTTTACACTCCTAATGCATGCTGCATACAAAGGTCCTTTAGCAATGAAAGAACCCTCTCCATGTCAGGAGAGGTAATAGCTCCCTGAACTTCTTCCAACCACTCCTCACTCTGGCCACAGAGCTGTCTCCAGCCCCACCTCCAGCACATAACAGGTGTCCCAAATGACAAAACTCTTCCATATACTCAAGAGACTCACTAGCATGATCAATACTTTCAACCTGACAATCTTAAATGCTCTCCCCAACACACCACACACATGAAATCAACATTATCTTGCAGTCTACCTCTAATACCACTTCATCTCTTATGCACCCACTTATCACAAGCACTGCACAAGATGGAGTTAGAACTGGAGAGGTCATACTGTATATAACATTCAATTACTCCTTCCCTAAATGAGGTCTCCCTGATGCTGCATAAAATCAATTAGATGTAACAAGAATAAATAAAATACTTCACTGGAGGGATAAATTAAAATATGAGGAACATGCTTGTCACTGAATACTCAAATGCAGGTCTAAATTAGGATAAATCTAACACTAAAATCAGGCAATATATTCTTTTTTTGACTCCAGTTATTTGTTGGTTAAAAAAAAATCAACAGCATTTCCTAGCACCAAATCTGGAATGTTACAGAAAGAAATAATATAAAGGCTAAGCTGTTAAAAGAGTGGCTCTTACTGACATGCAACAGAAATGAAGGAGTGATGTGATGTGGATGTGATAATGTTAGGAGATATACACTGAGGTGGTCTGGCCATGTGATGGAGTGAGAGACTAACTAGGAAAGTGTAAGTGAATGAGGTGGAGGGGATGAGAGGGCAGAGGAGACTAAGGATGAGATGTAGAGATAGAGTAGAGAGGTATATGAGAGCTGGGTGTAAGTTGGGAGAAGGGCAACAAAATAGCAGGGGACAGGGGCAGGCAATTTGTTTGTGGCCACCACTTACAGGATTTAAGAGTCTGGCTATAGGTAGAATAGATATAAACTGACAGACAGATTGATGGGTAGATAGATAGATGGACAGATAGACAGTGCAGATTGCCTGCCTCATCCAACATACTTGACAGAGTGACTTATGTGGTGCCACAGCTCAGACAGGATGCACAACTCAGGTCTCTGGAGGTCCATGTAGAGGTCAACCTGAGAACAACAAATTAATTATTATTTCTACGCATTTCACTGATATCCCAAACTGACGACCTTATCTAAGTCACAGTTCACTACCAGTCTTTAACCCAACATATACTTGTGTGTACTAGCTGACAACCATAAATATTTCTATCTATATATCTTTCTATCTGTAGCCAGACGCCATAGTCCTGTTAGGGGTGGCCATTTGTCTTTTAGTTGTTTTAATGGGAGGGGCACTAACCCTCCACCAACCCACTTGTTGACAGGTAGGGAAATATATACATACATTCATTAAAACTCTGCACTGTTTCCTCTCAAGGAATCCCCATATTGGTGTTGGCCATGGTACAGCCAATGTTTCCTATGGACTGCAAGCTAAACCAAGTGCCAAAACCAGCTAATTACTTCCCAACAGTTGCTGCAAGCTGATGGGTAAAAAGACATTATAGATGTGTGATTAGCAAACAATATGACTCTCACCTTCAACCTAGATTCTGTGTAAAGACAGTTAGAAAAGAAGATCAGCAAATACTTGTACAGTAACACCTTGATACACGATACCCCTAGATATGATACCCAGGGCTTTACGATGGGGGTAGAAATACCACCATACCCCACCTAACGATGGCCAAACCCTGGTTTAACGATGTGTTTTGATTTTTTTTTCAATTCTGATGATATTTTAGACTAAAAAAATTGTGTTTAGGTTGATTTACAAACTCTTTTAGACTTAGATTATTGTGTTTTAGCCACAGGTGGGGTGAACATTGTCATTTTGGGGTACAGTTTACTAAACTTGATTTTTCCAGACTATATTTGACAATTTTCATATTTTATTTGTTGGTTTTAGTGAGTTATTTACAGGTGTTAGCTTAGGTTAGCTTCTTTTACAGTTCATTCATTCATTCATTCATTGCCAGACGCCATGTATCCCAGACGGGGTGGCCAAGGGCTTAGAGTTAATTGTTTTACAGGGAGGGGCACTAATCCTCCCACCAACCCCACCTGACACATAGGGATGCCAACAGCATCTGGTGTTCCCAGGCGGTCACCCATCCAAGTACTAACCAGACCCAACGTTGCTTACAGTACTCAAAAGAGTTAATGTCACGAGAAGTAGGGTACTTTACAAGACTGTTTTATCTTAATTTGAAACTAATGAATACAAAGGTTATGGTTACATACAAGTTTACAGTGTTAACCCGTTCAATCCAATATCATTAATTCAAATGCTGTGCTTGCTAACACCAGATGATTTTATTCAGCCTCTGATGGACCTGTGAGTAGTAGTGGAATGGGATGAAAAAGGCCATATCTAACCCACTCCAGTCTGGTCCTTTTCTCTAAAGCTGAATAAAACAGTCTGGCAGCAGCAATAACAGGATATAAATAAGAGTTATGCATTATTACATTCACCTACTCACTCCCTAAGTTTTAATTCTCCTTTTGTGTCAACACCATTTTCTACTAGCTATTCTACAGTACCACTAACTCCATACATCTATCTCTTTCCCTTCCACCTATCAGCAGAGTAAGGAATTAATATACTTTCTTAGTTTTCTTCAAAGATCAACTTGTGAAATGCAATAAAAATCTTTACTGGACTAAAACACGTTGGACTGATTGACTTCCCCACCATGTGCTCATCAAACCTCAGAAAAGTACTTGATAACACTTAATTTCTTGACTGTATTGGTATATACAGTAAATGAATCATGGCACTGAAGCAAAGGCTGAAATGCATGAATCTACCATAATGTGAGAATACAACATAATCAAAATCCTTTACCTTCCTTAGTTTTTGGTGCTTCTCTACTTTCATTACTGAGCACCTCAAATGTGGTTCTAATATTCTCTTTCTACGGTTCTCAAATCCTTACAGACACATTTAGATTACCCATTTTTGATGAAAGCATCACTACCATCCCCTACTGACTAAATTACCCATCTAAACTCTGCTAACTTGACCAATTCAGTCCAGTGACGTGCTTTACTGATTTATCTTAACTGCTGCCTGAAGGTTTTCTGCACATTTTGGAAGACCTGCAGTGGGGGTATAAAGGAAGGCGATATCTAACCTCACCTGTTCTGACTTCTGAGTTTCTTAAAGGGGGAATAAATCTGTCCTAGAGATAACAAGAAAAAATGAAATATTCATCCCCATACTGATGACGTTAACATTAAAAGGTGACTCACTACTATAACAATATCATATCACTTCTCAAGAGAGTCAGACATCTTGGAAAAAATCACCCTCTATATAATTAAGTCCCACTACTAGGCAGTCATTGATTGTGGTAGGAACTTATCAACCAGTGGGAGAATGTATCAGAGGGAATCACCACTGAAATTCCCCTGAAAAATGGGAGATCTTTAAACTTATATGAATTCTCACAGGCTATGGCAAGGAATGGCTGGTTTGACATTACTAATACTCAAGAAAGTTTATTCAGTGAAGTGAAAGGATGAAGGAGATGATGACTGCTAACATGGAGGAATAAGGACACTGGTAGTAAAAGCTGTACTCGACCCTGCCCCAGGGTGGGAAAGGAGGTCCAGATGATGACGAAAATGACAGAAAATATTTGCAGGAGAGAAGAATAATATGGAATGAAGAGCAGCAAAGTATAGATGTGACTGGTTATACATTAGAATATTATTTTAGATATGAAGCACAGGCAGGATGAAAAAAGTAAGGTGGAATGAAGGACTGTGGATAAGTGTGGACATGGTTGGTTTGAAATTAGGATATAGGTACTTGGTAATCTTGTGAAGGCCACCCCAGATAACACTGGATAAGGTAATGAGAAATGGATATACATACAGACTACCCAATAAAATGAATGGGAGGGGAACACAGAGAGCTGAATGTCTTTCTGACATTTTGAATTACATAGAACCCATCTCACCTCCTCAAAAATGAACAACTGGTTTTCTCCTTGTGTGACACCCTGGCTACAGATTCCCTCCAGTTACAAGTAAGACCAGATGGTGTGTTGAAATCATGGCCCACACGTGTACCTATGGGTTCTGTGCAGTCCGAAACATTAATTATATAACTAATGTCCTTTCCTGTGTTTTCCTCCCACATATTTTATCTACCTGTCACTATGAATCAGTCATATAATGTACGCTAAATCCATGTCATATGTAGGGGTGTTCCAAAACACAATAACCTCTTTCATACAACCAGTACTGTAAACAACTCAGTTATTAGGCCATTTAGATTGGCTTTAAATTTGTTTTTGGGCTCATTTGGCTGGGTTTTGGACTTGGTTTGGGGGGAAACCCAAGGCTGGTAAATGCTCCCCATTACTTTACATGTTAAAAGTACACTGATATAGGGGTTTTACCTAAGCAGTTACTGTATATCATTAAACTGGGGTGAATGTTTGCTGATTAAGAGTGATGCTTGTGTACATAATTACCAAGTCTGTAGACAAACTCCACTGTCATGGTAGTAGCTGCCAGGGTCAGGGCCTGGAAGAAGGGGTTGATAGTGGTACCAAAACACCAGCCAGGTCCAAAGGGGGTCTGCAAAGTAAGGCAGTAGTTACTTACTGTTCAATAATACATCTTATTGATGTATTGAGTGAGGTGGAGGGGGGAAGAGGGAGAGGGAGGCTGAAGATGAGATGGAGGGATGGGGTGGAGAGGTATATGAGAGAGGGGGGTGTGAGTTGGGAGCAGGGAAGTGAAATGGCGGGGGACAGGGCGACGTGGAGGCGATTTGTTTGTGGCCACCCCAAACAGGATTGAGGCGTCTGGCAATAGACAGATAGATAGATAGATAGACAAATATCATGTAAATGTAAACAAACAAAATGTATCAAACAAAATGGCCAGTTAAATGACCCATACATTCATTCACATGTCATTCAAACCTTTGATATCTTGGCTCTACCATACAAAATTATCTGCAGTGCAAGTGCAACAATGCACCAGAACCAGCCAATTACTGTACTGCCAATTACTGCTGCAAACTACATGAGAGGGGACTGACAAGTTCATGGCCTGAGGCAGAAGGAGATGAGCTATACAGTACAGTTTTCACTGAATGTGTGTCCAGTTCATCTTTGTGAATGACTGCACAGATAATTTAAAGTTACTGAGTTATTTTTCTGTTAGAGACTAACCTGCAGATGCTATGAAAATATAAAATATCAGCCATTATGTAGCGATGCACTACCTCACTGTCAAGAGGTATCGTCCCCTAGTGTAGCCACCATGTCCTCAGGAATCTCCTTGGTTGTTAATCCCTTGAGACTGAGGCAGCAGATGACTGTACTGACACTGATCTGTGGACAAATGAAATTATTAATATCAGTTGCTATGCATCCCCACTCACATACACTCTCCTGGCCTCTCCACATGGCCAAACCATTTCAAAGTATTTCTCTTAACACTTTCAGTTGCATACATTCTTCTAGTCAGTCTCTCTTTCTCCATCCTCTCCACATGGCCAAACCATTTCAAAGTACTGTACTGTATTTCTCTTAACACTGTCAGTCACATGCACAGCAACACCACAAAGCTTCTCTACTTCCTTGTATATGCCTCTGCATCACTTTCACATGCTAATTAATTACTATACCTAAACTGTCCTGTAATTTACTTTGCTCAGGGGGGGGGGGATTTCAAAAACTGGTCATTTCAAACAAAAAAACAATAAATCACACAAAAAAGGCAGGAGAAAATTACCTAACAAAGCCACAGCTACCAGTACTTCATGATATAGTTTAGTTGATTGTAAGAGAGAGAGAGAGAGAGAGAGAGAATGAGGAGGAAGAGGAGAAAGAGGTGAAAGAGGAAATGATGAAAAGGAGGAGGAGGAGGAGGAGGAGGAGGAGGAAAAGGAAATGACGAAAAGGATGAGGATGAGGAGGAAAAAGATAAAGAAGGGGAAGAGGGCGAAGGAGGGGGAAGTGGAGAATGATAAAAAGAAAGAGGAATGGACAGGAGGACAAGGAAAAGAGAAAGAGGAGGAGAAAAAGGAGGAAAAAAGACAGAAGAAGAGGAGGAGGAGGAGGAGGACGAGGAGGAGGCGGAGGAGGAGGCAGAGGAGGAGGAGGAGGAGGTGGTGGTGGAGGACAGGAGAGGATAGAAGAAGAGGAGGAGGAGGAGGAGAAGGAGGGGGAGAGGAAATCGTTTCGTTTCGTTTTTAAAGGCTCCAACATGCTTGCATGTGTCGGCCTTGGTCACCTAATGGCGGCTCTCCATGCTGCACGATCCATTGCAGCCTCCCTGTTCAGTCCCTTAACCCTAAGGTCACACTTAATGACCTCGTCCCATGTCTTTCTCGGTCTACCCCTCATAACCCCACCCCTAATATTAACACTTCTCACCTTCCTCACCCAATTATCATCCCCCATCCTCTCCACATGTCCAAACCACCTCAATCTACCTCTCCTCATCACAACACCAATACACTCCAGTCCCATCCTACCTCACAACTCTTCCATTGTAAACCCAGCCCCTCCAGGCCTTTGGACGCAGAGACGCACTGCACATCCACCTAATCTTTGTCATTTCTGTACGTCTGAGCCCGCTTGATCAATGTCTTCCTCCTTCACTGCCCAGGTCTCACTGCCATACAGACATTACACTCCTAACACATGCTGCATACAAAGACCCCCTTAGCACGTAGGGAGAGCCCTCTCAATGTCAGGAGAGGAAGAGAGAGCTCCTGAACTTCTTCCAACCACTTCTCACCCTAGCCACAGAGCTACCTCCAGCCCCACCTCAACAGCACGCAACATGTCTCCCAAATAACAAACTTTCTTCCACCACACTCAAAGAGATTCTACCAGCAAGTTCAAATCCTTTCACGTCTGACGATCCTCCACCTGCTCACCCCGGCACGACGTACACATAAAATCAGCATTATCTACGCAGTCTACCTCTCTGATTTGTTACATCTCTTATGCACCCATTTATCACACACACCGCACAAGATGGAATTACTCTCCCATGCCCTTGTGGCAAACTGCACATGGCAATACTCTCCCTCGTCTTTGACAGTACCGCCACCAACCCTAGATATCATCTACTTTTGTTTTATCTGCATTTACCCTTAACCACCACTTTTGCTCTATACCATCTCTCCACTTCCCTAAACCTTTCTCCTACGCCTCCCTTTCATTCTCTGCAATCAACACCAAATCATCAGCATACAACAACTCTCCCACGGGAGTCTGTTTCTAAAGTCATCAATGAAAGGGCTTCAAATTACCATAATAAACAACATGGGACTCAAGACTGACCCCTGATGCACACCAACATTCACGGAGAAACTCATCACTCAAATCTCCATTCATACTCTCACCTGGGTGTGAGCACCCACATACATGGCCATAACCACCCTAACCAGCCACTCCTCCAATGCCAAGCTTTCTCATTGCCCACTTCACCACCTCTCTAGGGACTCTGTCAAAGGCCTTTTCCAAATCAACAAAAACAAAATAAAGATCCCTTCTCCTACCAATATATTTTTCCTGAAGCTGTCGAACAATGAATATGCGCATCAGTGGTCCCCCTACCTGGCATAAACCCAAACTTGCATCTCATCAATATTCACTCTTTCTCTAATCATACCTTCTAAAACTCTCTCCATTACCTTCATTATCTGATCTAAAAGCTTTATACCTCTATACTTTCCTCTTTCCAGGGCATCACCCTTCCCTTTATATACATTTACAATTACACTCTTCAGCCAATCATCTGGGACAACACACTCCATAAATAATCCTATTTATCAGGTCAGTGACTAAACTCACCCCTATATGCACCTGAGGCGCTTCAACATTTCGGCAGTCAACCCAGACACACACCTGCTGCCTTCCCCACCCTCATCCTGCCTATTGCCTCACTCCACAATAGCAGTATCAATCAAAAGGCAAAAAGGGCCAGAACCACTGGATCTGCTGGCTCCAAACCTTTCCCATGTCCCAGTCAAACTCCTCATTCAACAACCGGTTATAATGCTCTCTCCAGCATCTTTAATATCCTCTCACTGTTCACCACTACCCTTCGCTTCATCATTCTTCACACACTGCTCACCTATGATATCCCGATTATCCCTCCTTCACCTGACCTGCACCACCCTAAATATATTTTTCCTTTCCCCATAATTTAGGTTATCAAGTAATTGTCTCTGTGACTCAGACTTTGCCCTGTATACCTCTCTCCTAGCCCTATGCTTGGCAGCCAAATATTCCTCTTTGCTACCACCCTTCCATTCCCGGAAAAGCCTTACTATTTCTCCTTAATTGCAGCTTCTACACTCCTCATCCCACCACCAAGTTACTTTATGTCTTGGTGGTCCTCTTGTCCAGCCGCATGTTACATCAGTAACTCTCATAAGAAATTGTTCTTGAGGGCTCTGTACTGTTCATTAACGCCTCTGTCTACAGCTCCCTGTTCAACCACCACTCTCCTCAACTCGCTATACAAGGCATCCCTTACTACTTGGTTTTTCAGCTTCCATATTTTCCTCCTAGGTACATAAAAGTCTTCTTTTCCATCACTTGTTCTTTAAGCACCATATCACAAATCAATAGTTTGTGCTGCTGCACACACTCCTCACTTCCTATAACTTTAACATCCCCTCACTAACCTCCCATCGGCCCTCCTAACCAGAAAATAATCTATCTCACTGCTATTTCCCCCAGACTCATACAAATTAAACCCTGCCTAACCTTGAATGACCTAATCCAACTTAAAATCAACCCAACCTAATCTAGCTTAACCTCACCTAACCCAGTCTAATTGTATTTAACCTCACAATCTCACGTAACCTCCCCATACCTAACATAACCTATTTTGAAGCAGCCTAACCACATCTAACCCTACCTAATCCTACCCAGTCTCACTTAACCATACCTACACCTGACCTAACCCAACCAGTCAAGCCTAAAATGACCTAATCCAACCGAACCTAACCCAGCCTAACCCAACCAAATAAAACCCATCCCAAAACCTATGAAAACCGACGTATTCTAAAGCAATCTAACCTAATCCGTCTATATCTAGTCGAACTGAAGCCAACGAAACCCAAAATTACCTAATCAGACCCAAACCCCGCCCAAAGTGATCTAACCTAACTTTCGATCTCCCATAAAATGTTCGCTTAAGAAAGTTTGGCTGCCTGAAATTGTTCACGGATGTCACATCCCAAGTTTCGCTTGTTCTGTGTATACACGTATAACTTCGCTCTGTCTAATTGTATCTTTACAGGAATGAGTCAAGCTCGTACTGTCCCGTGTCTTAAACCATATTAATTGTACATATATCCTTAATTGTGTGAATTGTTTTGGCTAACTCTATTTCATTAGGTTGTGCTTTCCATTGATCAATTGCTGTTTGGGAAACTGAATTTCCTTACGTCTTTATCACCTCTCTTCTTATGCAGTTTTTTGCAGTGTCCTCTTGCTGACGCTTCTCCATATGTTAAGTAATCATTTATGTCTATTTTCTCCTTTCCTGATATGCATTTATATAGCATTATCATGTCACCTTCTTTTTCCTTCTCTCCTGTAGTGTTGGTAGATTCAGTTTATTTAGTCTTTCTTCGTAGTTTAGGTCCCTTAAGCTTGGTATCCATCTTGTAGCGGCCTTTTGAACTTCTTTTTTTCAATCTTGTCTATGTGCTTTTTTAGATGAGGACTCCAGACTACTGATGCATATTCCAGGGCTTGTCTAATGAATGATATTATCCTTCTCAGCATGTCTTCATTTATGTATGTAAAAATTTATGTGTGTGTGTGTGTGTGTGTGTTCTTACCTAATGGGATCTTTATAGGAATGAGTCGTGTCTGTCCTGTGTTTTAAACCATTTTTTGTCGTACATATCCCAAAATTTATGAATTAGTTTTGGCACACACCCTCATCTGTAGCGAATTCCACTGACCAACTGCCCTATTTGGGAAACTAAATTTCCTTACGTCGTTATTACGTCTCCTTTATGCAATTTTTTGTAGTGTCCTCTTACTGATGATTCCTTACAGGTTATATACTTATGTTTACGTCTATTTTCTCCTTCCCTGATATGCATTTATATAGTATACTGTATATAATATACAGTATATATATACAGTATATATTATAAAAGAAGGAAAAGAGGAGATAAGATAATACTGTATATTATATAAAGTATACTATATAAATGCATATCAGGGAAGGAGAAAATAGACATAAATAAGTATATAACCTATGGGGATGCATCAGCAAGAGGACACTGCAAAAAACTGCATAAAAAGAGAGGCAATAAAGATGTAATAGCTTTAGTTTCCCAAATAGGGTGACTATTGGTCAGTGGAATTCACTAATGGATGAAAGTGTGTGCCAAAACAATTCATAAATTTAAGGATATGCACGATAAAAATGGTTCACTAAGACACGGGACAGTACGACTCATTCCTGTAAAGATACAATCAGGTAAGAACACACACACACACACACACACACACACACACACACACACACACACACACGACACGCTGAAAAACACACACACACACACACACACACACACACACACACACACACACACACACACACACGACCCGGTGAATTACACACACACACACACACACACATACACACACACACACGACCCGGTGAATTACACACACACACACACACACACACACACACACACACACACACACGACCCGGTGAATTACACACACACACACACACACACACACACACGACCCGGTGAATTACACACACACACACACACACACACACACACACGACCCGGTGAATTACACACACACACACACACACACACACACACGACCCGGTGAATTACACACACACACACACACACACACACACACACAACCCGGTGAATTACACACACACACACACACATACATAAATGAAGACATGCTGAGAAGGATAAGAACATCATTCATTAGACCAACCCTGGAATATGCATCAGTAGTGTGGAGTCCTCATCTCAAAAAGCACATAGACAAGATTGAAAAAGTTCAAAGGGCCGCTACAAGATGGATACCAAGCTTAAGGGACCTAAGCTACGAAGAAAGACTAAATAAACTGAATCTACCAACACTGCTGGTGAGAGAAGAAAAAGAGGGTGACATGATAATGCTATATAAATGCATATCAGGAAAGGAGAAAATAGACATAAATGATTACTTAACATATGGAGAAGCATCAGCAAGAGGACACTGCAAAAAACTGCGTAAGAAGAGAGGTGATAAAGACGTAAGGAAATTCAGTTTCCCAAACAGAGCAATTGAACACCATATTATGGTGTTTGCAACACCTTAAACCTTCTTTAGTTATACTTGTCAAGTAGTGCCCAATTCTCTTGCTGTATGGGGCTACTCTTGGATCAGCATTATTAAATTCTTTAGGCAACTTACCTCACTCCAGTTACCTCCATATTCACTTACCTCAGGCCTTTGCCGGTTCCACCTTTATATTTTGTAGTTTCCCAACCTCCCGTCACCCATCAAAGAAATACCAGTACTATATGACAATAGACAAGCTGGGCCTTACTAGTCAGCTCCTTACACAAAGTGTGACTAAATAAAATAAAGTAATAATCCCACTGGCTTGGTAAGAACCAAGGCACCTTTATTAAAAGTTAATATATGTATCGTGGTAGGTGGTGGATAATATCATCCAATCACTTGATTTATTGCTGCTTTACTTCCTCCATAGCCTTTATCATTCTTTTTAGTGCCTGTCCTCCTCTCTTCCTATTTCTCACATCTTTCCGGTCACTTCTTATTGCTTTTCTTCCTTTTACAGGTGGCTTTACATTGAGTGACAAGCCAAATGAATTTCCTGTAAGCCAAGAAACCATTTACAACGCTGGGTGGTAACCATATAACCAAACCCATACATGCTCCCTCCATGTCAACAAGTGGGTTGGTGGAGGGTTAGTGCCCCTCCCTGGAAAACAAATAACTCAAAGTCAAATAGCTACCCCTTACGGGATTATATGTCTGGCACAGATAGATATCAATGTTCCCTTGTTTATGATCACAAACAAACTGCCACCATTCATACAGCAGTAAGAGAAGAGTTGTGTAAGGTCAACAAAACACATCACTAGGACTCAGGTGCCAAAATGCCTCCTGTAAGAACACCACTGTCCACTACTAACGAAGGCTCTCTCATTTACCTGATCAATTATCCTGTATTCTTTTGTCTACAGGAGCATTTTGTTAAGTGCTCAGCAGCAGACTGTACCATCCTCCTTTTCACAGGGATGCTGACCAATGCCAGTCCCCTGAGTTCATATCTACCTGAGTGAAGTGGAAACAATACATGAAGCTAAATGCTGAAGGATTTAATCACTCAATTCAAAAATAATGATGCCATCCTTTTTCTGAAGGAATCCCCAAACTGAGGTGAGCCATGCTACTGAACACATGGCTTGTATTCTCACCAATAAAGAAAGCTCCCTAGCCCTTAGCTATTTATTTTTGGATACAGCGGGGTAATAGGATTATGTAAATTTTTTTGGAAGAGTATGGTGATAGTATTATTTATTTATTCATTCATTCATTCATCATCCAATCCTACATTGCACCATGAGTATTAGAATTGATTGGAAATAACGTACAAAAGAATGATCCTCATCCTGCCCTAAGGTGGGAAAGGAGGTCCGGACGATGATGATGATGACAAAAGGTCAGCATGGGATATGAAGCAATATAAATTTCTTGTGAAGATGTGTTAGGGAGCTGCTTTGACTGATAAGATTACAGGCCATGATTTATAAAGCTGAAGCTAAGCACTGAAGTCAAAGAGAAGAATATAACAGAGGATAACTGAAGAAGGTTGGCAGACAAAAGCACATACACACAGAATATGACAATCGACAGAACACAGCACATAAAGAATGATGAAAGTGCAGAGCTACAAAAACCTGGAAGAACAAAGAACGTAACTATGAACATACAAATTTAACTGCAAAAGACTGTGTAAGCTGG